>NC_084978.1:12308625-12608625 GCF_963691925.1 Scomber scombrus
TAAAACAGACATGACATCATGAACACAAGTGCAGAGAAGATATGCAACCTGCCTGCAATAATCAATGCAAACACTTTCTAATGAGGCAAACTTTATTATTTATTTAATAGGTTCATGAGTTGGCTCTAATGGTTTGGTAAATGGTAAATAAGTAATTTATAGTTCATTATTCTTATAGTTCATTATTAAACCACGTCTGCAATTCCTCTCATTGTTACACAGCTTTAAAAGCGACTTTCAGGTCATTGTTTTGGTTTTATGGCCAATGGTTTTACAACTTCACTGTTTTGGGTCATTCTCACTGCTCTCATCATCCCCATTTCCAGTAACATTTGGAAGCTGTTTTCAATGGAAAAGCACTGATACACTAACTGCCCAGTTACCAAGAGACAAAGTGAGTGACTAGCCGGTGAACATAGTGGAACTTTGAGCTGCTGAAGAGCGAGATGTTTAATAGAGATACAAACAGAGATAAACACATGAATAATGGATTTAAGTATTCGACAACTGCTTTCTAATACATTTATTAAGTTGTGCTTCACTCAAGTAGCCAGAAAAGTCAATTAATGCAAGTTTAAGTGTTATTCAACGTACCCATAAAGTTTGCCAATTAAGAGTGAATTAGTTATTAATAAATGGATTTTAGTCTTTCCAGAAGGCATGTGGTCTGACTATCTAGATATAAGAGATATATAAGATATAAGATATAAGAAGACAAAGCAAGTGATGTTGAAGGAGGGTAATAAATGTTTCATTAAAATGATCAAATCATTAGTTGCAACTTTAAACCTTTTTATAAAGTGGGTCCAAAGACACCTGTCAAAAGATAAGTATTGAGAGAGAAGTGTTTGTTGTTAAAAAAAAATAAAAATACAGGATGATGACATTATCATAATGACAAACAGTATTAGTTTGCACAAAAATTGCCAAAAAACTAGAAAATATTGCTACAGTTTTCCAAACTTTATTGGACTTTATTGGACTGAAAAAAGGCAACATTTTGACCTTACTGACATCTGGTAAGTCATACTGTTTCCTTTTACAATCTAATAAAGCTTTGGGAATAATAATCCAATGTGCAAATACTTTCTCTCTTACTGAATGTGTTATAGTTAGTGTATAAATATAGGATGGGATCTGCGCACAACCACTTTCCTGGATCTCACAATGCTTTTACCGCAGAGTTACAGAATCCTTTTCACTCTCCTTACTGTCAGTTTCCACGTCTCCTCTGCTCATCTCTGAGCTCCTCCGCACTCCGCCTGTATGGATGCAACACAAAGCATGCTGTGTTGAACTGCTGCCTGTCCTCTGAGAGCCAGCCTTGCTTTCTTAGCTGGAGAACATAAGTGTTGACCCCAAGACAGAACCCTTTCTCCCCTACTGTGAGTGACAGGCCTGCTTGAAATGTGGACACAGGACCTTGTTGCCCCCAATGGGAGGTAAGGGGCACGCTCCCTCACAACACTGCAGTCTGGGTGGGCTCAATCATGGAGGACATCTTCCGCTGGTGGTACAGTACATGCAAACATCTCAAATGTGAATCAGTATATTATGTTACGGTGAAAACACCTTCCATTCAGCCTGCAGGTTTTGTTTGTGAAAAGATAATCTAACCTGCTCTAAGTCCTTAAAATTAGCCGTGCCGATTGAATTTCTTGTTTCTTTGCTCTGCAGATTAAGCCCGGTTTGTAAAACAAGAACATTAAATAATCAAGCGTCGATTTTGGCTGTTGAAGAAGAGCTCTACACACAACTCCACCAATCCATAACATCGTATGAAACTCAAACTGACTCGCCGAATGTCTGCCTTTTAAAACAAGCTTACTCTCAAGCCAAAATCATTAGTAAAGTAATCCATCAGCCTAACCCTGACTCACTGACCCAAACCACAATGTCAGCCAATACAGACGGAGCCATTCACCGTTCAGAAGGTAAGACAGACCTTATCTGTCAAGATCGGGAGAGGATGAACTCGCCGATAGCAGAAAATGAGTGACAATGAATAGAGCTTCGGGAAAATAAAGTTGTGTTTATGCAAGTGCTGATAATCCTTACTTTTCGCATGGAGATGAGGTACATCAGGACAAAGCTATACACTGGAATGACAACATCTTGCGAAACGTTGAACCCCTTCCCGTGCTTCTTCTCTCAACTTCGGGCTGCTCTAGGAAACAGTGGTTACACTAAACCGGGTTTTCTTTGGCCAGAACAGAAGAGGCTCGCTACACACCAACCACTTATTGCACCAGATGCCAGTCATGGTCCGCTGATATTTTTGTAGAGACGTTTGGTGAAATGTCAGTCTTCTTCGTTCCCCCCTCAGTGTATATATATGCTCAAAAATTAGCCACTTTGTTAGCCCTTGAACCTCACACGTCCTCTGAATGCATGTGATTCATTGGTGGGTAAGTCAGCCAGTATGCTACATTTACAGTCCAGGATCTATTTGCCAAAATATGGCATGAAAAAACTTTTCTAAATTGAAAGACGTTTAATGATGTCTTTGATGAAACTATTGTTGGCTAAGATAACAGAAAACCATAATGTATAAGATTTAATGATGGAAATAAGTTGTTTTATAACCCGGCATCAACAACTTGCATACTGTAGGTATTTAAAGTGGGGGGAAAAACTGTGCCCTGCATCTCGCCAAGTATGAAGCTGTGTGGTGTACAAACAAATAAGCCCAAACAAGTCCAAATAAAGCAAAGTACTTTGGCTCCATTTATATAACTGGGCCTCTTACAGTTGGACTGGCCCCCTCTCTTTGACTTCCTTTGATGCGTCCAACTCTGTGGTGCAGTCAGATCCCATCAGACAGGCAGACATAACGTAGATACAGTGCACCTGAGCTACTGAAGCCACCACAGAGAGCAAGTGGGGAGATGTACTGGTATGCAGGAAAAACCATCTCTATTTCAAGCCCTTTAAAATCGCTGAGAGGGTTTCCTTGTAATCCCATCCGTCATATTTACTCCAGCCCCCCAAACATCCACGAGGGCCCGAGCCCACCCCCTCTTCAAACAAGCCCTCTGGATCCGAATCAAACATCTCAATAAGAAGAGGAAAAAGAGGCTCATGGTGCTGATCAGTGCTTGAAGATCAACAGAGGGCAAGTGCTCCCTCACTATCCATGTGATGTTGCTCCTCAGGTTTTGGTGAATCACTTTGTTCAGAGCAGGAGGCCTGCCTCTGCGTCCTCTGGGTCCAGCCAGCTCGGCAGTCTGTCAGCCAGTCAGACTCTTAAAGAGGTATTTAAATGTGCGCCTGCAGCAATGCGCTCACTCAATGACCTCTTTATTTGTTAAAATAGATTATTTTAAATAAATTACAGAGCACTTTCACTGAATAAACAGAGACTTTAGGGCTGCGGCCTGCATTACATACTTACCACAGCCACAGAGATCCTAAATGACTAGTGAGCTGTGTAATCGCCTTTGATTTCACTGATAGGAGTCTGATTCTTTGGGTAAAAGAGATGGAGCCATTGAGGAATCTGAAAGGCAACACCGCTAAATGGGAAGGCAAAAAAAAAAAGCCTCATGTGGGGAATATGAACTTATGATGTTTCTAACCCCGCCATGTCGACGGAGGAGTCCATTAGAAGAACAGAGGGGAGCTTGAGGGAGTCCTGTCATTTCTTCCCCCGCAGCCTGAGAGGTTTAACACTCCTTCAGTCTGGAATGGTGCCATGCCGGAGACGCCACCCCGAGTGCAGCAGAAAGTGAGAGGAAAAGGCTCAGACCTCACTTCTTCTTCTCCTTTTAACCTTTCATTTCTTTTGTTCTGACCACTCAGTTAATCACATCAGAGTCTTTCCGCCGGCACCCCACCAACCACAGAAACACAGCATAAGGAGAAAAGTATTTTGTGTAATTCAAAGCCAGTCTGAATCCGCCGCCCCTCCACTTTTTAATTAGTTAATTTCCCCACGTGTTGCTGGTATGCAGCCTTTTTTTTTAAGTGTTATGCCAAAGGTGAGAAATGCACACTCTCACTCTGTTCTGCGTCTGTTTGCAGCTAATTTAGTGTGGCAGCGCCTAGTTATGCCTGGATTACTGTTGCCCAGAAAGAAATCTCAAATAATAAAATGACAGGGAAAATGCTGGCGGACCAAAGCAAAGAAACCATGAAGAAATTAGGTTTGATTAACCTTATGAGTGCTTGTTTCAATTCTCTCAGGTCTATTTATTTTTGAACATATGGTTGACATTCCTTCAGCTGCACATTTCCCGGCACGTCTATTATGTCTAATCTGTAAGTGGTTCCAAAAAAAAAAAAAAAGGACTGCATGTATGAGCGCATACGTCATGCAGGCAATTTTGAAAATCGACATCTGAAATGGTAATATGGCCCTGACTGTTATTCCTCAGGGGTCCACAGATCATAAATAGTGTAAACTCAGCAGAGAAATTACCCAACATTTCTTTGTACTACATGCGATGCAATATATTGCCTGTATTATTGATGTTTATTTGTAATTAATCATAAGTAGGATTGCAACATATTTTCTCAAGTAATTTCATGTGCAAAGAATCAGAAAATTGTGAATAATGGCCATTATAATGTTCCAGAGCCCAAGAGGACAGATTCACATTGTTTGTTTTATCTGACCAGCAGTCAGATATTCAGTTTATGATCATATGTGACAAAGAAAAGCATCACAATGTTAGAATGTGAAGATTTCAGGCTTTTAATGGAGTATCAGAAAAGTTGCTGATTTATTTTCTTGAGATCACACACAAAGTAATGTCTTCTTGTGACCCAACACTAGTTTGTGCCACTCATGTATTACCATCATGTTCAGCTCACAGATTTTCTCAAAATTAAACAACCAATGATTTTTGAAAAAAAAACGAAAATAATTTCACAACTCAAAACAGAATCCTCAGACTCTTTCTAATAATCAACAACACAACAATGGATGAAAAAATATTCTGACCGCTGCACAATAAAAAACATTTCTAACTGGTTTTCTAATTCAAACAAAGATAGTGAAGATGTTAACTGAAGAGATATTGATGTGTCTTTCCAGTATTTTATATTTTATATTTTCTCACATCATTGGTTGAACTGGTCACAGTTTGTAGACGTACGTATGTAACATCATGACATAGATATCATAAGAGTCATTTTCCTTCTCGGATCTTTTTCTTTTTAAATAATTTATTTCAAAATTCAAAAGTAAAAATAGTAGAACAGATTCAGTCCTGTTCATCTCGTGACCAAGAACATTTTTCTTCCGACTCTCTTCAATCACCAAACTAATTGATTAATGGACCCATTGTTACCGCTCGTATCGTGAACATTAAACCATGTCTGTGATTATTTGTGGATGCTATCAAAGTTACAATGTTCCACCAAAGTCCACAAGCTGAAGTTCCCAAATCCAAATATGTAATTACTTTTTCTTTTTTTTTGGAAAGTACGCTTGTGTGATTATGAATAATTAGAAGGAAAACTTAATTCATAAGCCATTAAGTGTTATGAATAGCAATTTCTGTGACTCTCTCAGTGGCTCTTTAAGGCCACTCTGAATGTGGCGCACAGAGCCAGCTCAGTTCTCCCTCCTTCTGGCAGCTATAATTGAGTCTAATAGCTGCAGCACAGACATAGGGAACCTCTTTGACACCTAGACCAAATTTTCTAATGAAACGATCAAATAAGCATCATCCAGCCCCGGCATATCAAAGCCGCCGGCAGCTGGCAGCATGTCATAGTCTGACATTTGGGCTTTTTAAGCGCTGCCAGGCCTGTTTCCCTCCATGTCCTCTGGCCTTGTATTAACACTAATAATAGGGAAAGGTCTACAAGTAAAAGAGATGTAGTGATGAATGGAGGACTCTTGCCAGCTGCTGAGGAGGAGACATTGGCTGATTGCATCTGTAATGGACAGCCCATCCTCCCAAGATAAACGACAGTATAGGTCATAAATTCAGGAGTCAAAAACAACCTATAGATACATTTGAGTGACAGACGGCATCTAGCATAATGATGATGGAGAAGTGATGCTGTTCAGATGACGTCTATATTAGGTGACAATTTTCTGTATTTGGAGGTGGCGGTTTGGGTGGATAGATTGATGGTGAAACGTGGACTTAACTTCAGGAGACCGCTTCCTCTTTCCAACCACGAGACGGGTCAGTTTTAAAAAAAAACATAACCACGATTATCATGTTGTTTGCTGTTGCCATGACGATGAAGGTTGCCTAATTTCAAGGAAGTAGTAACTTTAACCCACACCACGTATCAAATGATCATTTTAATCCAAACCATAATCTTTCCCTCACACTAAACAAGTGGTTTTTGTCTCTAAACCTAACCAAACCTTAACCACAACGTTGTCACATCATAAAACATAAATATTGTTTAACAGTGATTTGTAACAGTAGATAGAGGCGGCATATACAAAAATACTCTATGGGTTGTTCTGGAGTTCATGGTACAGTCAACAATTTGGTCATTTAATTATGAGGATGTGTTGGTAATGGAGTATGACCAGGCACAGCGTTGATGCTTGTGTGTTTGTGTAAGAGAGAGACAGAGAGAGAGAGAGAGAATGAGGGACAAAAGGAGAAGAAAAGGGAAACTAAAATCCTCATACTGCGTCTAATATCTTTGGGTTTAAATTGTGTTAATTTGGAAGCAAAAGTAGCAATTTGAAGTTTTTCTCACTACTTCCAGGTATTTCATTGACCAAACAATTAATTAATGATTAAAGAAAGTATTGGGCAGATTAATTGATAATGAAAATAGTCATTTGTCGCAGCCCTGAATGTATTGATACATGTATATAACAGATGTGGATTTCAAGTTTGTGGCAGTTCCTCTAGGTTGTTCTCCCTTTTTTGTCTTCACACAAGTGCAATTGTAGTTTAAAATATCAGAGACCATTTTCTTTGTGCAAAAATGTATCAACAAAAGGTACCATATACATTTTACTTATTGTCAATACAATGCCAAAACCAACAATGTGTTAGTCTGTCTTTCAATATGCTGTCTTCCCTGACGTGTGTAGCAGTCAGCCCCTTACCCATAAGTTCTTACAGAAGACGTTAATCTTAAAAAAAAAAAAACTGGTCACATATATATACTTTCCATTTTAAAACAGGCTCAGTAATTTTTTTAAAGCTGGGGATTCATACACATACAGTATGATGCATTACAGTATTTACAGCACCAGACATGTATACATGGGATTGACTCAAAATAAACTCTACCCATGTTCCCAGTAATGAGGGAACATGTTACACAGTGAAACAGTCTGACTCATTGATGTGTTTTGTATTCATTTTTGGACAAAAACAGAGCACAGAGGAATAACACAGAGGAGGGTCAATTCTTTGTTGGTTTTGGGCTTTTAATGGGATTTGTTGACAATAACAAAACATAGAATAACTCCAGCTTCATCAAGAACATTTGAAGCCTTCATTTGTTTTCAAAGTGTCTTTTGCAGCTTAATTGTACTGCGTCACGTTTATTAATTCAGCATCAATTTGCAAATAAAAATGTGAAAACACCAGGAAATAGTTTCATTTTCATGCATTTCTTTTTACAGTGACAGCAACATAGGTTTTTATTATTTTCAAACTGAGAAACACATGCAAGTAAATAATACATTATATTAATGTATAGTGTACAAAATCTTTAAATTGAATGTGGTAAAATAAAGATGTGGGCTACAAATGTGCTGCTGCTCTTACATACTGTAAAGAAAAATCTCAATGTGCTGTGTGCCAGTTTCTTTTCATCGGCCTGGTTAAATTCAGACCAGCTAAAAGAAAGCTAAACCATTCCTTGAAGCTCCTCTTCCTAAGTTTGACACCGAAGCCCCAGCAGGAGCGGTTAGACCTTTCAGGGATCCCCAGCGGAGCTCAGGATGTCGTCAGTCCACCGCCTGCTTATTTTTCATGCTTCTATTGGGATTGAACACGTGCAGACCGGTGCCCACTTTTTCCCCTGCACTTGTTTGGTTACATTTGACTTTCTGCAAGATAAGAACCAGATTTAACTCTTGTAGCGCTGAGCAGCAATTGGGTGAGAGGAAGCTGACAGAAAGAGTGACTGAGAAAACGTCTTACAGGGGCGACGACTGTGTAGTCTGCTCTATCTCTGTGAGCTCGCCCCTATTATGTTACCTTTCAAGTGCTTTGTCACAGGAGAGAGGGCCAGCTATTCTGGTTTGCTTCGCCTGTGGGCCTACTCAAGCAGCCTCAGTGTTGTTTTAAGAGCCTTATTTTAACGAGGGTGAGTGTGTGCAGGGAATGTTTCGAGTTAGCCACACACTGTTTATTTATGGAATATTTTCTGACACCTACTTACACTATTATCATCCCCTTTTCTTGTAAAGTCCCCAAGTGCTGCCTCTGAAGGTGCCTGCTTTATGACGTCCACACCACATTCAGCCAGGTCAGTTACAAACAGACAAGAACAAAATGAAGATTAGTTTCCTAAAACAAAACTATATTTTCCTTTGACTGCTTTTAAATCAGAGCTCAAACATATTTTTTCTTTTTAAGTCATGACTGAGTACCTCAGCATTGTCAGGTGGCTGCTGTGTCCTGTCCTGTATTATCTTGTTAAGCCACATTTTTGTATATTTATTGTATTTATTCAGAGTTATTTACACATTTAGGGGTTATAATGATGTCTCTTTTTGGAAACATTTATAGGTCAGACTTTACAACAGCAAAAATAATCAGCAGTAATTATTCAAAATTGCACTCAGCCTGACCACAGCAATGCACCATTTGACAATCTGAACACTATTTACTGTAATATCTAGCAGAATATATTCCAGATATAATGATTAGTTCAATATTGTGCACATTTAACACATGACAGAGGGGGATTTGTACTGAGAATATTTCCACTGTCGTCACTGCAGCGGTCAGTGTAGGAGAACTGGGTTTGGCTCATGTCTGCTGTCTTCACAAACGTTTTTTTCTATTTAAGATGAATTCAATTCACAGTTAATAAATGTTAGAGAACAGCGTCTCACGTGTTATTAGCTTCATACGCAAATATACAGATTAAACTCAATCAAAGGTCAAAACATTTTGTGACTGGACACAAAGTCGTGTCCATAAGAGAGGGACATCAAAAATCCAAGGCCTCATTAGTAGATCGAAAAATGTAATATACTTTAAAGTTTTGCTCAGCAATGTTGTCCTGTGAAAACGCTAGAAACGTATATTACTATTATATTATTATATAATAACTTAAATCAAGTAGTTGTCTCATATATTCCTTTCTTGTGCAAATCACAATAACAATTCAAGGCCATTAATATTCTTTCTATTGGTGCAATGACTTATTTCAAGTCTGCATATTTGTAAAATTGCATACAATTGCAATACAATTAATACAAATGCATTTTTTATATAATTGTAATAATTATACATAATAATATAATACACAATCCAATAAACGTTTGCTTGTGCTAATGCAAAGCAAAGGTGTGCCATGGCATGGCAATAATCAAAGTAATTAGGTCACAAACTAGCAATATTACACAGTAAAAATACTCCATTACAAGTTATAGTCCTGTATTTAAAATTATACTGCAACAACTTCTACAACATGTACTTTTAAAAGCCCTGCATAGAGTGACTACAACTGTTATTTAGTAGTATATAATCTGAATTTGTAGAAGAAAAGGATGAAATAGATAGTTTGGAGGGGAGAAAAAAGTACATTTCTGTCTGAGTAGAAAAAAGTTGCATTAAATGGAAAATTACTTAAAATTACTCTTAACTACAGAAGAGTGAATGTACTTAGTTACTTTCAACCTAATGCTGCTGTACAATAACTCTGTTATTTTACCTTTAGTGATGCACATGTTTAAAGTGAAAATTCACTTTGTAAATGCAGCTGTTCAGACAAAAGCTTCCCACTTGTTTGAAAGTATTTTCTTTACATACAAATACACATCTGTGTGAGTGCCGCATACTCTCTCGTCAACCTAGCACTCATATTGTTTAACATCAGCGCAGGACAAACTAGAACTGCCCTCGTGCAAAAGCTACAAACATCTCACTCTGTTGATCTTTCATCAATCTCTTTATCGCCTGTATTTGTCTTCACTCCTGTTCTTGCAAAGCTGGTGAAGATAGTTGTCTTATTCTTCTCTGTTTGGACAAGGCCTCCTCCCTAACACCCCCTGATTTGCCAAGGGCTCTACACAATTAGAAGTTCAAACAATTTTTTGAACAGGTAGGGATTTTTCTAGCCCTTCACCCCCACCACTGCTGACTTTTATTGCTCGGGGGTATCAGCTTGTCATTTTGGGGCAGTGGACAGGTAAAGCCAACTCAAAAGGCAGGGAAATAACTCTAATTCTCTATTTGACATTGACAGAGGTCTTCTCTCATCTCTTTTTCCCCCTCCACTCTATTTCTTTCTTTCACCTCTCCTTTCTCTCTTCACCATCTGGCGCAGCTGCCAGGAGAGGGCTCGGCGTTGACCCCGTTGTCAAGGACACAGATGGGAATTAGGAAAAGTGGACTTGTTTCAAACAATTATAGAAATTACTTTAATATCTTAAAACAAAAAGACGGAGAAATATATTTATTTGAGATGTTGACTGTCAGCTTGAATTTCCACTCTAGTGTGTGTGTGTGTGTGTGTGTGTGTGTGTGTGTGTGTGTGTGTGTGTGTGTGTGTGTGTGTGTGTGTGTGTGTGTGTTTGTGTGACAGACAAACTGCAGTAAAGGATGATGTGGAGATCGTGTCGGCCAGGTGTGTTTTGTATCGGACCTAATCTTTCTGTTTGGTTGTACTTTTTTAAAATCGCGTCTAACATAAGCACCTGCCCGAGATTTACAGAGGAGCGGGTCGTGACCTCTTGCCTCCAACCCTGAAATGGACACCGACTAATAGAGACCCGTCTGTTAAATTGTAATTGAATGTTACATGGCACTCTGAACTCAGAATGGTCTTTTTTTCCCCGTAAGCGTGCAGGATTTAGGCAGACGCTCCAATGACAACTTAATTTCATCACCGAGGAACAGCGCCGAGTGTTTTTGTTCGAGCCTTTCCCTCAAAATACGACTCTTATTAATGATAATTGGTAAAAAGGTGACACATGTCTGACTCTTGTTTATCTTACATTTTGGATAATTTGAGGCACACTTTTTTTTTCACAAGGACAAATTAAAATTGGAAAAACTCCAGCACAAAGTCTTTTTTCATGCAAAAAAATAACCAGTGCTTTGTCGTGTTCACACCAGTGCTGGTTTCATTTCACTCCAAAAGTTTCTCAAGTTTTATACTTCAAAACTGAAAAACAACATATATTAAAGTATTCTTGCCTTATCAGAGAGCTAATATAAACTGAGTTGAGAGAGACTTGGAATTACGTGCAATAAGAATGAATGCACTTACAATATGGAACTAATTGATTGTTTTAGACAGTATTTCTGCAAAATGACACTTATAAGTAGTAAATCAAAATCCAAAAATTCTTCCAAATGTTGCTCACATCATCAGGCTTCATGCAGCCATCAACAGATATGATGCCATTATCAAGAATACATTTCAAACAGTTCACAAAACTTCAGTTGTTTGGCAGAAGAAATATTTTGATTCCTCACTAAGAATAAGTAACTTTAACAATATCACAAAAAGATAATATTTCATTACAAGTAAAAGTCCCGCATTTAAAAATTGTACTGAAGTAAAAGTATCAAAATGATATCAGCAAAGCTTAAAATGATGCAGAATCACCTCTTTTAGAGAAAAATATGATTTGAATTTAAGGATGAATTTATATTTTTAGTATGTTTGTGTAATTTATTCTTCAATCAATGAAAGACGTGTGTAGTTGCTGATAAATACATTTATTTATTTTTATTTTGGGAAGGAAAGATGATGCATTTTGAATTTACTGTCCATCATTTCCCCAAAGTGTTCACTAACATCAGTTATTAGTCTTAATTTCTACTTGTAATTCACCTGATCACGTAGACGTTATTTTAAAAGTCAGAATGTTACTGAACATTAAATGTGTTCAGTAACATTAAACGTGTTCAGTAAAGAGTTTCTTTAATTGACAGAGGATTGATTTAAAACTGACTGCAGACTTCTGTATCTACAGTGGAGTGAAAAACAGCCAGGGGGAGCTGTGTTTACAGAGGACAGGCAGCAGAGTGTAGCACTGTGTTTGTGTGTGTGTGTGTGTGTGTGTGTGTGTGTGTGTGTGTGTGTGTGTGTGTGTGTGTGTGTGTGTGTGTGTGTGTGTGTGTGTGTGTGTGTGTGTGTGTTTGAAGAGTGCGTGTGTGTGTTAGCTGGTACCATGTCTGTGCAGCTTCTCTGCTAAACACAAACCTGCATTAGAAAAAGATGCAAAAAATATTTCTGCTGTTGTTCGTACAAAAGAAGAAGAAAAAAAACCCCACAATCTTGAAGTCTAACACCCTCCTAAAGACTTCACAACTGTTTGCCTGATTTCAAAGCCAAAGTCATGCACAAAACACTAAAGGGCAAACCTTGGATTGAGCTTGTCTAATGTTTCCAAAACGGCAAACTGTGAAAGGCCCCATAATTGATACGCGGGACCCCAGAGGGCACGACTCCTGTCAGATCAGCCACAGAGAAGAACTGCCAGAGCCACGCACTGCAGGGAATATCGGCTAATTAGCCCCGTTTAAACATTTCCTGGTTTGAAGAACTTAAAGAGCGGGGCCACAATCACAGGAACAATAGCCGCTCACTTAGCAAAAACCCCCCTGAGTCTTGATCAGACGGTTGGTAACATTTAGGGAAACGGGACACACCAGCGTATCAAATCTGAACCAGATGACCTGCAACTCACCTGCAGCTCACTGCAACAGGAGGGATTTCAAATCATATGAATGAGGAAAAAAACAGTATTTGCATGGTGAATATTTTAATGTTTTGTGGAGTTTAGGACAAATATATGAGGTGTGGAGACCATAAGTACCTGCACAATACAAAGCAGACTAACAGTTCTGCATTATGGCTGCAAATAACAGTTATTAGAATTATTGATTATGTTCTTGATGAATCATTCTGTCAATAAAATGTCAGAAAAATGATTTAAAAGCAGTATATCTTCTCATACAGCTTGTTTTGTCAGACCAACACCCCCAAATTTAAAGATATTCAGTTCATTGTCACATAAGCAGCAAAATGAGAATATATGCTTGAAAAATGCCTTAAATGAGTATTGATTATCAAAATAGTTGTAAAATACAACAGTTGTTTCAGCTCCATGGTAAACACAACATTATTGCAGTATGAAGCTCTTCTACTTGATTCAGAGATTTTGAGAGTCAGTTGTGCATTATGAACATATCAAAACTTTTATTTTCTTTTTAATTCATGTAACTATTGCTCTATTTTTTATTAATGTATTATATGTTTTTCACTGTATATTCTTTTGTGGCCTGTATGGAATTAGCCATATACGAGCTGCATGTGACAGCAGGGCGTCGATTTATCACGTCCCTTAGCATCTGATACCAACGCACATGGCACCTTTTAGCATGTGTATGAGTCTCACCGGACTCAAATTTAAACTCATCTACGTGATTATTAGACATAAGGAGACCGATGGTGTTTATAAGGTGACAGTTTCCTTCTTTGGGGGAGGTGGGTTGTGTGGAAACCAATTTGACATAGTGGCCACACTGCATAATTACTGCTTCCAGGTCCGTCAAATGATGCTAGTGAGTCCTAAAAAGCATTTTTCTCACACACAGTCATGGGAAAAGTAGCCGCTGGAAAATAATGGATAATTTTGTTTTTTGAGTGACACAACTTTCACGAACTGACCAGTTTCACTATAAGAATTAAATCCATTTATTCTGATAACGAGCTGCACAAATGAATTATTTTATCTCTATTCAAGTCAACAATTTTGACCATTGATACATTATGAGAGAGCTCCAATATTCCTAAAATTGGATAAAATATTTTTTGTAATGGGGGTTAAACCTTTTAATGTTTAATATCAGAGAGATAAGAGGTGTTAATTTTAACTATACAGCCTTTTTTCATCTTATGTTTTATAATGTCTACCAACAGTATTATTTTGCAACTACACATATTGTGTATGTTAGTAAAAAATACATACAACTTACCATATGACATACTACACTCATTACAAACTGTTGCGTCATTAATAAATCAGCACACTTGCTTTTATAGCAGGGTAATTGTATTATATTAGAATATGACACTTCTTGTATTGGGTTCCTAAAAACGAACCACCAAAAGTTGCTGCATCCATAATTAGATGTAGACGCATTAGAAAAAGCAGTGCGTCACAGTATTTGTTCGCTAGAGAATATGAATAAGAAATTGAATGTACAAAGGCTTTCTTGGGATTATCCACAGTGTTCAGGTGCAGACTGTATTGTCTCATGTTGAAAACCTGCCAGTCAAAATAAACCACGTACAATTATTTGCACACATTATTTGAAGTAGGCGTTATTGCCAAATGGTTTAATATGTGCTGAAGAGACTGAACCAGCTGGTTTGTTGAGTTGTTGCACTGTGTAATCAAAACAAATCTATATTCATAGTGTATATCGATTTTATCTGGATTCATTTGGTATATTGTTGTTTTGATTCAAAACAAAACTACAATTTCTCTCCTCTTGAGTGTGAGTTTTGTTCCAGGTTGACATAAAATCTTCGTGGTTTACCATCTTGGACTGAATTTTTGCCTTCTCACCTCGGCAGTGTGTTTCCATGCTGTGCCCGCAGCACAATAGACATCATGAACAGGCATCAATAAATAATATACAGCTGGACAGAGCTCACTGCCAACTCCACACAATGCTCACCTCACTGGAGAGGACCCCCCCCCCCCCCCCCCCCCCCCCCCCCCTCACCCCTCAGTCGCCTGTCATAGATCATCATTAACATTGTCTCGCCTTGTCCCTCGGCTTAGAGAGGCACACACAACACCCAAGTAAATAAGCCTTTTCATCAACTAAAGCCAGATTCTCGGCTATCAACGTTCCCAGTACGGGACATTGTATGACCAGTATCACGCTGTGGTAATCTGTGTTCTAATTAAATTGGACCCAGACTGTTTGCCCAGATGATCGCATGTCACTGACGCTGCGGATTAGTGCATCGCTGCCACGTTTAACCTTTAAATGTAATTCCTTTGTGATTTAGATGCACACGCTGCTCACAGTGTGTCATGCACAGGGAAACTGCACAGTGACTTATATCATGTATCACAAGAATGAAAAACTTTGTGACATAGTTTTTAAAGATGTGTCAGAGTCTATTTTATTAGTATATATAATACTAGTATTATAAGTATTGTCACATGGATTTTTTTTAGTTTGGAGATGGACAGAAAATGAAGAAAAGAGATGCAACAAAGGTTCCCACTTTGCTTTGAACCAGGTCAGTGTCCTAAACTCTGTAGGCTGTAGTTTTGGGATCTTGACCACCACAAACTTTTGTAAAAAGTACTTTACTTACAAGTAATCCAACATAATATTTTAGTTAGTTAGTTAGTTAGTTAGTTAGTTAGTCAGTTAGTTAGTTAGTTAGTTAGTTAGTTAGTTAGTTAGTTAGTTAGTTAGTTAGTTAGTTAGTTAGTTAGTGTAGCATGGACATACAAGTGCACAAATATAGTACTGAAGTGGTGAAACATTTGTCAAACATAAACAAGAACAAAACTTCTTACCTTTTACATTACAAACAAAGATCTTTATCTGCTGTATGAAGCTCTACAAATAAAATCGGCCACACAAAAGGTTTCCTTCCTGACACACAGCTCTGGTTTCTTATAATCATTCATCCAGAAAGACAGAACTGAATGAAATGTTACTAAATGCTGTAACCCTTAAATCATTGTATAATGATCAATAAAACATATATTGGACTTCATCTTCAATCTCACCTAATGTAAATTACATGAATATAATGAAGTCATGAATATGCAGATAAATCAAGTTTAAACCAAACAGGTACAAACTCATAGCTCATGACTCATTCATATTAATTCTGATTATTTATTAAGTGTTTTGATCAGATATTTTCATAATTAATTCCCTCACAAAGTGATATTTAAGATGGTTTGACTGCAATTTAAAATGTTCACCATAATATCCCTGATTATTATTAGTGTTCTTGATGTGGCCACAACCAACAATCAGGTGATTATTTTTCCTATATTAATTGTTTAGTCTCTATTTAGTCTGTAGTTAACTTTTCGTCTCCAACATATATTCATTATATATTCATTAGCAGTATGTCAACTTTTGATAAATGTTTTATAACACCCTGTTATGCAGTTGTTAGCAGCTTCAGGAGGCTGTTGTATAAACACATACTAGATGGCAATGCAGTAAAACACAGCTCTAATAATATATAATACATCTTCATAAGAGAAGTTATAATTATTAACAAATACTGTGTATTACACTAATACACTTACAAATATCCGTATATCAGGTTAAGACTAAAATATATAATGTGTTATAACCATTTATTAATTACTGCTTATGAATGCTAAAAAGTGGGACTTGAAGTGAAGTGTTACCATTAAAAAGAAAATCATGTTTATAGAAGCTCGAATCTACAAATTATATCATTTTATTCCTAAAAACAAACAAATAATCAGTTATGAAAAACTTATTTTCTATTGATCAGCTTATCATTTTCAGCTGTAGCTCTCCACTATTAGTTCTTAGTAACACCTTTCAGCATGTCGGATCTGCCTCCTCTGATCTCCATCCTGTTTGTGTAATCTTTTGCTTTGTGTACCCACCTGGCTGCAGGTTAGCAGGTCGCCAGGTAAGCATTTAACAAGCCCTCCATTGGCTTGTCTGCTCCACTTAACACCTGACATACCCCCTCTGTGCTGACCTTTGACCCCTGACCCCAGACTGACAACCCGGGAGACGTCTCTCGGATACTTTCCTTTCTCCGCTCTTCTCCTCTTTTCTTCTCGGCCTCTCGCTGAGTGCCGCAGAGTGAGACAAGGTGAAAGGTATCCAGGCGTTTTGTGGGAGGGGGGGCCGCACAGGTGTTCATGCCTCCACACCTCTCAAGTTCAAAAGCCATTGAGTCCTTAGCAACCAGGTAACAGTCAAACAATGTGTCACCCACCCCCACCCCAAGGCGACAGCGTTTTCTGTTTTACTGTCAGTCCAGCGAGGAAACACAGAGCTCTGGGCTTTAATCTGCCTAATCCAAACGCCTCGTATTCACGTCATCCTCACCCCCCTGACAATGAAAATATACATATTAACCCAACTGCCAACACCCATGCATGGATGACATCATCTGATATTATTCAATCACACCCAAAGGGACAAAAACATGGCCAGACACAAACATTTGTGAAGCTTGAAAATTAAAACGGAGGACAGACAGATTTGTGCTAATCTGACAAAACACCCCCTGTATCATGTCTGAATACGTCCTTCATGGCACTTTTCTTTCTCACCAACATGTCCAATATTTCCCAGCTCCAGCAGGTTTATGGGTTCAAAAATGGGAGCTGGTCCAAGCATTACTAGTAACATTAGTGTCAGTAATTTAATGCGCAGGTGTGAATGGATTCTCAAACAAGCCGGGGAGGCCCCCGGCGAGGCCTGCGCAGGACCGCCAGGGCCAGCGGCAGGTTTAAATAAATACGCTGCTGAGCAGACATGTCGGCAGCTGGGGCCCGATATGGTTGCCGCTGTTTGTGTTGTGGCTTTGCGAGGGAGTTGAGGAGAAAGCAGCAGGACTCTAGCATGTTTCCTGGGAGAAGAAGATAAAAATAAAAAATAAAAATAACCTCATCCTCATCTGCAGACGTGCTGTGAGCTGCTGCCTGTGTGGGCAGCTCATTAATCCTGATGGTGTCTGTGGCAGCGTTATCACAGTCAGTTTAGCTCTGATGGGCACACCTCCATCAGCTCCCAGTATTTGCTTAACACAGTTTTCTTTTTATTGTTAAAGATCAGAATGACAACCAAGTTCTTGCACATTAGAGAATCATATTCATAGGGTTAAAAAG
This sequence comes from Scomber scombrus, assembly GCF_963691925.1. Lineage (NCBI taxonomy): Eukaryota > Metazoa > Chordata > Actinopteri > Scombriformes > Scombridae > Scomber > Scomber scombrus. Next base: position 12,326,630 of record NC_084978.1, read on the forward strand.
TCTTGACAGAAGAAACCAAACAATATTATACCTCAAACAGATATTTCTGCACTGCAGTTTCTTGTTGCTAATCGGCCAACATATTTGCTAATAGCTGTATATCTGCAATAAACTTATATTAGCCCAGCTGATTCATCTGTTAGGCTTTTTGTTTTTTCATCGATAAAAAAAACCAACACATTGACACATCACACGGAAAGAAGGTTAAACAACTCTGATGTGTTTTCTGTACACGTCTCACTGTAACAACTTACAGAAATTAAAGGATTTCTGCTTGTACAAACATGGAGTAAACTGTAGATGAATCAAATCATTATTTAGCGACCATGCTTGAATGACAGTGTTGCAAAGGTGGGAAGGATGTGGAGATGAAGAGAAAGAGAGACCCTGAAATGCTAAAAGATGGACGGGCAAAGCGAAAACGCAGGCAAAGAGGAAAACCCCCTGAGTCTCCATGCAGTCTGTCCTCTGAGTCGAAGGGAGAGGGAGTCTGTGAGGAGGCGACCAGATGCCAGATGGGCCTGTTCGGGGATGGTTTATGGATTAAGAGCTGAGCAGAAAAAGGCACCAAAAAAAAAAAAGCAGGATCAGTTTCAATGTTTCTTTCCGAGCTGCCAAAGTTCCCTCATGGATGTCCTGACAGTCATTAAAAAAGCTGGAGCTGTTGATTCCTTCAGGCACGCTGCCAAAGGTGGTATGAAGAGAGTGCCCCTCTAAGTCCTGCAGTAAATCCCACGGATTCCCGCTGAGCCGGAGAGAGACACCTGCAGGATATATGATACTGTATATTTCATCTCAGCCTTTGAGCTCAGGTACATCACTATCACGACGCATTAGCTCAGCTTTAACCCGGCAAAAGCCTTTATCATCAAACTCTAATGTGTTGGTACTCCTCTATAAAATCACTTGTCTTTGTGAGACCATGTAAATAAAACACTTACATGTAAAATTATAGAGAACCTGTATAATTCAGCTTTCCAAATTAAATATAACTTGTTTTGATAATTAAAATAACAAACAAACAAAGTAGTATATCAGATATTTTCCTTTTCTCCATTTTCACATAGTGTACATGAAAACAGAGAAATCAAGCAATAACACTCCTGCCTGTCTTTAAAAGCTAGAAAAATAAACAGTCATTTTTTGCATTAGCACATTATCAAGCACAGCTCATCTGGAACCGAAACTAACTGTGTTTTCTCAGCATGTTACAACTAACAAAACAGTTTAATTACAGGAAAAAATCCGGCTCTATCCTCAATGACAACTGGAGTTGATTAATGTATTTTTTGTTACAGGTTTCAAAATGCCTTTCAACAGCTGGCAGAGAAAGTCATAAACTTTTTATATTCAGCAGTGAGTTTTACATGCAGGCAAAGACTGATACTGTATCTTTTGGATTATATCAGAAGGCTGTTTGTAATTACTTCTGTTCAAGACAAGACAAGACACAGAAAAAACAAAAACAAATATGTTCTCAAGATTTATTTTTGTGTGAGGCTGTTGTTATTTCCGCAGTCTTGATGGGTAGGACCTTTTATCAACCTCAAAGCTCATATTCTGTAATAAAAAAAGTAACTTTTTAACTCTGTCACTTCATGTCTTATAAGTAACTGTTCCTCAGATATAAACAAGGATGAAATGAAATAGCAAACTCTATTGAATGTTATAATAGGGAAGTATGAGAAAGCGCAGTGTAACATTCAGATCAAAGGAGAAATTAAAATGTCATGAAAAACTGTAGACCTCTGGACAAAACAGCTGCTTTGCTCATTTCAGTTTAAACATTACATTTACAAGAAAATGCGACTGTCTTTTACAACTGAATTGATGTCCATTGGCACCTCATGCAGTAAAGTTTTTGCTTTTCTCTCATTTCTGTGTAATATAGTGATGTGATATTAAATCATCTCCAATTATTAAACAGTAAAATGTGCCCAGTTGCATACACATAAATTACAGTTAAAATCCTTCAAACTGTGCAAATTAACTAAATATACACGTAAAAAAAACTTGCAGATAATTTTAAGATTGCTTTTGGAGAGCAGTGTGGATTACATCAATGTAATTTGCAGCTGCATAAAGAGTGTAATATCCTCAGAAAACTTAGACAGGCCCTCTCCTCCATTTAAACTGTCCATCATTCAGGCAATCCCGTTATTGAGGAGCTCACATGATAGTGATGAGAAGGCCACAGGAACCTTTGTTATTCTGACTTCATTGTGTTTCTCTCGTCGGTGAAACTCTTGAGTGGGATTGCAGAACTCTATCCTCCGAGCTATGAATAGCAGGGCAGATCGGGGGGGGGGGGGGGGGGGGGGGTAACAATAGCGGAGGGCTTGGGTGTTCCCTGCATCACACACTCTGAGAGACCAACCTTTGGTTCATCCCCCGAGTCCCTCATCAAATATTAACACCACTGTCAGTCAGCGGTGGCGGCACAGCCAAGACTTGGACGGGCAACACTTTTCACAGCTGGTGGGTTGCTGCTATTGGATCAGCCGCAAACTCTGTGCTGTTCTCTTGTGTCAAAAGATGCTGCTGCAACTGTAAGTACATAATGTGAGAAAAGGTTTTGTGCCTGTTTCACGAGGTTTTCCAGATGGAGCCATTGTGCATCCCAAAAAACCACTGTGCATCCCAAAAAACAATCACACACAAAAAAGTAATGTTAAGGTAAACAGCAAAAATAAGAATACTACGGAACAGCAGAAATAAGAATGCTCCAGTTTATTTTTGTGGAAGAATAATTGTGGCAGGAGATACTGTAAATGATACACATGTAATTAAGTTAAATTAAAATAGTAACTTTAATTCTCATGTAGTTTCTCTTTTTTTCTCCCTTGATTTCTCTGATCACCTCAATGCTGAAACATATTTTTAAAACATGTTTGTATGTCTGTATTCGGGCTCTTTGCATCTGCATATAACTAATAATAGTTGTGTTTGTAATAATGTTTTGTGTGTTTTCAGTTCTATCCTCATGTCCTTTGTTGCTGGTTGATTTTAGTTTATACATTATACATTTTCCTTGCAAAAACAGATTATGCAATTTTGCTCTAGCTGTTGGTAAAAACTATTTCTTTCCTCTTATATGTGTCATTATAATCTTTTCAAAACATTTCAGAATATTGTTATAGGTATTTTATTATGTAATGTGCAACCAACAACCAACCATCCTGTTATTTTAATTTTTATTTATTTTTTAAGATTTCTTTTCTTAACCTCACTGTAAAATGTTTTATACATAAAGATCATTTTTAGCAGCAGTAGTGGTGTCATATTATACAAAGTCATAGCAGTACTCTGTACATGTATTAATGCTGTAATCAAGTATACATTTGAGGTATTTGAACTTTACTTGAGTATTTCTATTATCTATCTTATTGGACAACTGTAGTTACTTACTAATACAAAAAACTTTCAGTGCAGGACTTTACTTGTAAAAAGTCTCATATTGCAGTTTTCACTTAAAGGTGCAGTCTGTAGAATTTAATGGCATGTAGCCGAACAGACATAAGACATGGAATATAATATTCATAAGTTTGTTTTAATTAGTGTATAATCACCTGAAAATAATAATTTTTGTACTTTTGTTACCTTACAATGAGCCCTTTATATCTACGTAGGGAGTAGGTCCTCTTCCACAGAGTCCACTATGTTGCACCGCCATGTTTCTACAGTAGGTCAGAACAAACTCCGGCTCTAGAGAGTGCCTTTTTTATTTTTTGAAAGTTTCGCAGCTACTGTGGGTTTTCCTATATGCTTGGAGGCGGAGGGGAGGGGTTTATTCAGTTGGTTGCAAAACTGCAACCTCACCCCTAGATGCCGCTAAATCCTACACACTGCATCTTTAAGTAAAGAATATAAATATATTTCCTCTACCACTGATTTTCAGCAGTGGTGGAATACATGGCGCTCAGTGATACACAGCTGACCATGATGATAAATCAGCATCACACCTGCAAGACAGGACAGAAACTCTTATAGAGACATTTTTTGGATTTTTAAACCAATGAAAATGAAAAACTTGTTTTACTGGATTTAGTTCACGTTCCTTCCGGTGGGGATTAATTCCTTTCAGAGGGCTCTCCTGTGAATTAGTAGTGTTGAAGAGGAAGACGGAAGACGGATGAGGAGATGGATACAGAAACCCCTCTTTAAAACTCCCCTCCACCTCCACTTCTTTGTGCCAGTTTTGGGATTAGTCATCAGATACTGCAGATATTAATGACTCCTGTTAAAATGAATATTACGTGTCATCATATCCCCTGTTGCATGATTTAATTTCCACACTCCCGAACACAATGGTGGAAAATAGAACTCCTGGACCTGTCAGAAAGACTCTAAGTGGTGTTAAATCCTGTCAAACAAACAAAAAGGAAGAAAATATTTTTTCGCAGGGACCATAGCAGCGATTATGTTTCAGCTCACATTCTCCCTCGATACACCTGAGACAGGTGACTTTTGCAGCGAGAGGATTATCTGTTATGGAGTTTGAAGAGGTTCCCATTGTCCGAGGCCAGGAATATGAATAACCAAAGAGCTGGCGTCGCTAAAGGGGGAAGACGTTGGCAGTGAGCTGACACGAAGACAAGATTAGCTCATCAAAATATATGAATTAGTAACACAGCAGAGACACTTTGGATGACACTCTTCATCAGAGCCACCTCTGACTATGAAACACTGCTATTGGCCCATTTATGAATAAGTGATTGGGTTTCCAAATTTGAGTCAATAATTGAAAAGATAATTGGCCCAGCTTAATTGGTGGTGGAGCATAAAAGATTCAGGGTGCCCCTTAAGTGCAGCACATCAGGCGCCACTTATAATGATGACAGATGGCTGTTTGTTGGGTTGGGTGTCAGATGGGAAGGCTTTGTCATATTCACACTTCCCTCTTGTTAGGAGACAGATCAGGTTTTTCCTTCTCAGAGCGCTACACAGTTTCTCTTTTTCATCCGCCAACTGTGACTGCAGTGAATTATTGAGACGCCGCAAGCTGATGACGTGCCAACCAGGGGTCCTCTGTCAGCGAGCACGTCAAATGTTTCGTTTGTGTTTCCTTGAGCTAAATCAGCTTAATGAAGTACTTCACGGAAAATGTGTCCTGTTACAGGCTGAACTGAGTGGAACATTTTTACAGTAAAATTGTAGATTATACAAGATTTAATCATCTTGGGTTTGCTTATGAGGGGAAAAGCGGTTGAATCTTATTTTATCAAAATATAACTGTAAAACGGTGACAGTTACTGAGTAGAAACTGTAGTCGTAAACTATATTCTGAAATAAATAATCATATGAATAAATACAGACAAAATATATAATAAAACCATGAAAATGTGAAATAATCCAATAAATCTTTGAAACGCAGCTCATATGAAATAAAAATGCAGGACAATTTTTATTTAATTCCTGTAGTTTCTATTTCAAAATGTCCTCATCCCAACGTCTGTTTTTGCCTCAGTGACCACTGTATCATTTCATAGTGACACTTTTGGACTCTTTATCTGTCAATCAAGGCAAACTGAGCCGAGCCAGTTATGGGAATGGCTGTCCACACATTCAGACCAAAGCAACAGCCAATCACTGGTTCTGCTCTGTTAATGTGAAAAGCAGTAAGATGACGTAAGAGTTCATACCATCAAGCTTCATTTATTCAGCTTACATTTAGCCTACACAGGATCACAATAAGACGGGTCATTCACATCACAATCACAAAACAAGCATCATGCACACAAACTTTATGAAGGATATATATTTATCAGCTAGTAAAACTTTAGTTTTTCACAAGGCTGCGTCTGAAATCTCTCCCTTGTTCACTTATTCATCCATTCCTCCCTTGATAACAGACACTCAGTAGTGAAAAGAAAACTCAGATTCCGGACACTTACTGAACATGATTTTGCTTCGGATCTGACAGCTCGACGGTAATTTTTGCATCTATAAAATTTGACACATTGGTTTGTGGGATTGTACACTCTGATTTTGAGCACTCAAAAAAAATGACGGAGGATAAATAAAGTGAACTAAATAGTGAATAAAGAATGATTTCAGACACACACTGAGTGTCTGTGAGGCTGAACTTTTTTAGTTTTTTAGTTTTAGCTAAACGTTAACATGCAAAGCAGGGCTGGGCAATTAATATCGTGTTATGAAACTAGATATTGTCTTAGATTTTGGATATCGTAATATCGTAATATCGTGATATGGCCTAAGTGTTGTGTTACCAGATTCAAGCTCGAGCTGTTTTATTATTTGCCTTTACCAACATAGTCACTGTATTCTGATGTATAACTGATGATTATTCATAAAAAATCCCATTGTTATATATATATTTTGTGAAAGCACCAATAGTCATCCCTACAATATTGTCACAATATCGATAACGAGGTATTTGGTCAAAAATACTGTGATATTTGATTTTCTCCATATCGCCCAGCCTGAATGTAAGATATTGGATGAATTCAAATATATGCCTGATGATGACACTATATGAAAGGTCATCCTCATGGGATTTGTTAAGATATTTCCCTCAAAACTACAAATGTCAACCTGTTAGTGGCACTAGAGGAAAAGTTACCACAATCATAGGTTTCGTCTTCTGGGGACCATGAATTCACACCAATCAATCAAATAATTGTTGGGTTATTTCAGTCACACATAAGTCACAAAAACTGTATTTGTTTATTTTACAATTTCATGATTATATAACACATTTTGTCTGTATTTATTTACAGTATGTGATAATTTATACCATAACGTACTGTTTATGTATGTAAGATTGAACAGCTTGCATAGAGCAAAACAAAAATTAGGTTACTCCCAATTTGTTTTATTATACAGAGCCTCATATAAAATTTTACTACTAAAATAATCAGTCAGTTTACATTTGACCATCTATAAAAGGTTTTAAATCCTCGCAACAATAATCTTCTGTGGCTCCAAACTCCAGAGACAAATAGCAGTATTTTACCTAAAGACACAACTAAAATGAACTTCACCACAAATGTATTTACTTTTCATCGACTTTTGCCCTACAAATTACCAAAACATTCACAGAGAACATCCAGCAGCTTATTTTTATTCATTAGCTCTCCATTAATAAACGGGCTAATTAACATCAATGAGGCTGTGGTCAATTTTGAGCAGAACAAACATCATTTTGAACTTTGCCATTTTTCATAAGTGTATAATCACTAACGATACATTTAGCATTGAAAACATACACAGAAAAGAGCTTGCTGATTTTCTTCTGAATCACATATGAAAACTCCACATTGTATGAGTTAGTGGTGCGTGTACACACACCTAATGTCTTCCTGTGTTCAGCGTTTTCTACATTTCCCGTCCCTAATTGCCTTAATAATTTAAACACACTTAAGTTGGCTCATTAGCTGTGTATGAAGACTTAAGGGGGGAAACACCTGTTCATTTACTTAATGAACTCCGAAAAACACTGCACAGTGTTCAGGGGCAAGAAAATAAACCAAGACATAACATAGTGGTCTCAAGGCATACAAACCTTTAATGGAACTCCCAAAACTAAAACGTAAATATCAGCATTCATGCCTTTGTTAATCTACCTTTAGAGACAGGCTGGAGCTGCTTTCTGGGACTGTAAATCAAGTGTTTCCTCTCTTTGGCCTTCCACTGGAAAAATAATGAAGGGATTCATGAGTCCCGGGGCAAAGCTGGAGTTTTGAATGAGGAATGAAGTAAATATCCAAAAGAAACCATTTGGATTGTATTAATGCTATTTCCGTGTGTGCACGCGAGTGAGACACGAAGCTTGCTGAGGAAAGTGGTGAAAAAAATGGAAACAGTGAAAGGGACCGAGTGTTGTTATGAGTGCAGAGTGGGCAGGTGCTCCGTGCTTCATCAGAGACGACAAATGCATGTGACGTCTCTGAAGGAGTTCCTGCCTACCATGATCCCATTTGGTGCCACTTGATTTTTAATCACCCAGGAGTCACGTGGCCTCACTCAATTACTTCATCTGTAGCACCACTTCTCTCTCTCTCTGTCATTTGTTTTACAGTATTTCAAGCTAAGATTTGGATATTCACTTTCAATTTTTATAAAGCACCAATTCCACAAAGTACACTTTGTAGTTATGGACAGACTTCTAAGAATTAGAATTTTGGGGGTCGCTAATATTTGTCCATTAGCATTTATACAAAGTATGGCTGAGGGCCAAAAGGAATATAATTAGTTTTGCAGGTATTTGGATATAAACTAAAGTATTGGTATCAGGGAATCACTAAAATCAGAAGGGTTCATCTTCTGGGAAACATGAATTTCTGTACAAATTTTCATGACAATCTATCCAGTGCATATTATATTTCTGTTTGGACCAAAGTGGTGGACCAACCGACTGCAATTTTAAGAGCCACACAGCTAAACACATTGGCTATTTCAACGTCTGTCCACATACTGTTTTTCTCTGTGTTGTCATCCACACCGCTCTGCTAGTAGCAGCATGGCTTCTGCTCAGCCGCTCTGATGCACTTTCGTCACTCTGGATTGGACGTTGTCGTTGTGTCACTTTGCGAGTGATGCAAGACACTTTGAAATCCAATTGGAGCGATAAAAGAGTCCAGACTAAGACACATTTGTAGAAATCCCATTGGAGTCACATTTCAAACCACCTCAAAATGTGTTGCTTTTTGCTGTCCAGACTTTCTAAAATCAATCTGGATGCCAAAAAATGGGATTGAGCCGGCAGTCTGAACAAGCAGCAAACATTATTCTATGTACAAATCTGTTCCCTTTATCACATAAAAGAAATAAAGATTTAACAACTTGGTTATAGTCCAGGGAACTATGCCATACCACTGTATGGCCAGAACAGAGAGGCTGAGGAAGAGCTTCTTCCTCCAGGCCATCAGAACACTGAATTCCCAATCCTAAACACTCACCCCACACATCATATTTATTTATCTATATTATTTATCTATATTTTTGTACTTTGTATATATTTTTACATTTTATCATCTATTTTCTATTTCTATTGTGTTGATAATATGTAGCCCCCCCCATTCCATATTTTTATATTATTGTTTTTATCCTTGCTTGCACAACCAGGATTGTTGCAATTCCTTTCACTGTAATTGTGAAAAATAAATACATATTCTATTCTATTCCTTCTATACACAGGACTTTTTGCCCACTACTGTACATAATAGATGAATATAAATAATATTATGTTGCTGTGTGTATGTTCAGCCACACATTCCACAACTGAAACACAGACCATGTGGACACCAGTCCACCAATCAAGGATCCTTTCATTGCAGCCTGCCTCTTGACCTCTCAGATTTTTGTCAGGGGTTCAAAGAGGAGATAACTGGCAGCTATTTCCTGGTTGTTTGAAAAACTAGCAAGCCAATCACAGCTTTTTAGGCAGGATTAAGAATGGGGATGTCATGTGTCTGCGGCAACAAGCATGGATGAGATCATCACAGTTATGCAGGTTGTTGTAAGTTGACTGTCAATCAGTTTGAATTAATGTTGAACCGCAGCTTATGTATTGACTGAAAATGACATTGACAGGACTGATTCATTAGTCGCTACTGTTTGGTTGGGGCATAAAGCCGCCCAACACAAAGAAATAGCCACTGCGAACACAATATCTGACATAGAAACAAAATAGCAGTTTAGACTGATTATCAAGCTACTCGCTTTGACCTGTTCTGAGTATCTAGTTCTGCAGATGCAGTGTAACAGTATGACAGAGTAAATGATGGCATGTTTTTCACACAGGACTTACAGCTCCTGTCATCTATGGTCGATGTGGCGACTTTAGGATGGACTTGGCCCGTGCTGCGTCACCCTTTGCCATCTTCACCATCACCCTTTGCTCACACCTCTCTATTCTGGAAACCCAAGACCGCAGGCCACAAAGGGCTTTGTAAAGCATCTCACCCTGCCCTCTCAGTATAGTAATTAACCTGCCTCTCACCTCCCTGTCCAGCAGCATCCACAGAACAGCCTGGCAATCACAAGACACTTCACACAACAGCCTGCTCGCGGGAACCTGACTCTCATGGGTCCCTTTCTTCTTTTGTGACACTTTTCTCGGCGGCACTTCGGCAAGTTATGGCGGCCCGCCATACCTCGCACACACAAAATGTCATCACATTCTTTAATGACTCCATGTCTCGATTAAAACGGTCTGACAGATCACTGTGAATTAGTAGCTATTTATAAGTGATTTCATATGTTATAATATGGGATGGAGGAAAAAATGCTCTTGATGTGCAACTCAAGCGGCTGAAGTCAGTAAATCACAGGCTCCACTCTGTCCGTAGACAATTTACAAAGTAAGAAAACATTAAAGACTTATTAACTTTTAGTGGACTTTCAATGCAGGTCAAGAAATGGAAAGAGACTGAACAGCCAATGAAAGCATGAGCCCGTCTTTGGCGCAAGTCATGACAAAAGCAGCCCTTAAATCACATGTGAACAACTCTGCCTTGTTCATAATGCAGACTGTCAACAAATGCCACATCTAGCATGTTTGTAAGGGTGAACCTTTGGGGCAGTCCAGCACCTTTATTTCCATCAATAATTTCCTCTCCTCGACTGATGACCTTAGAGCCCCAGAACAGTCTGGCTTTGATTAACAGTACCTGCAGGGTTTGTGACGCTGTGATGGATACTCTGAAAAAAATCACACCATCCAGGTTTTCCACACTGCCCACATTGTGTTGGACAGAGAAAGGAATTCTAACGTCACCTCGCATTATATCACTGCTTTCGTGCTGTTCAATAAGAGGCCGCTACTTTTTCCAACATACAATTTTTGTTACTGGCAATCCAGTGAGAGAACATTGTCTGTTACCACCAAGAAATGACTCAAGCACTGTCTCAGCACATTTCTTTCAAACATTTTGAGAAAATTCCCTTGATTTAAACATTTCGGTGCCGCTCCATATCGTGCCAGTCCCCCATTTGACTATATATTGTTGTTGGCTGGACCAGCAGGGTGGTATTGCGATTGTTGTCACGGCCATTCAGCCAGAGGGCCTGGGCTCAATTCCCCCTGACAGCCCAAATCCACCCTGCTGAGGTGCCCTTCAGCAAGATATGGAATTCCTACCAGCTGCAGGGATGCAGACTTACGCTATGTTCAGACTGACATTGAACCTGGCCCGACTTCTGTTGGAGTTCAGTGCAATGTCACCCGGCAAGGCGCTGCATTGGCCAATCAAACATGTGTATGAGCACATTCCTGGTCGAGTGTGTAACGTGAGCGCTGTATTTCTGCTGTTTATCTCGTAATTGGTGCTGTTGTGATAACAAAGTAGCAACATCCTGTCTTAGAGTGTTTGCAGCACAATCCTCAATCAGCCTTCACAAACATTAATCTGTTACATAAAATTGTCTTCCAAATCATACAATGGATGTTTTTTTGGTCTGAAAGTCAACCTACACTCAGATCATACTACATCATATCAGACAGATAATTTCCTGACTGTACAGATTTGTTGGTGTTTCTTTGGTTGCTCATTTCCCGCTTGAAAAGTTTTGATTTTTGTTGTGTTCTTTGCGTACTTCTAACATAATTCCTGTGACATTGCTTGAGTTGGACCAGAGAACTCACAACTACAAACACGGCAAAGCAAAAAAAGCTTCATATCCACACATTCAGTCTCTTTTTCCAAAGTGGGAAGGTAAAAATAAAGGGCCCATCTTCAGTGCTCAGTGTCAATGAGTGGTTCTAGGTTCATGTTCATTGATAAAACCATGATTGCATACATTTGTTATTGGTGCCGTCAGGTGGAAGATTAAAGTTGGTCCCTGGCACCTCACGATCACCTTTGTTCGTCAAGTCAATCATGAAAGACCTGCTGGTCAGGGTGTCTACATCAGCCAAGAAAAACCACAGAAAAAAAGAGATTCTTTCTTTGGTTGCTGAAAAGATTTGCTTCATCTATCAAATGTTGGACAAAATCTCATCACCTTCAAGTTTTGGCGATTTGTATGTTCACTTCATCTAAATGTAGCGTTCTATTTATTGTTCTAGTTTGGGCAGAGAATATTGTTCAATCTCTAGGTTTAGTGAAACCCTTACTACTCCCTTTGGAAATCATCAAAAAGGCTTTGCCGTCAAGTTAAAAATATAAGCCGTTTTTCTTGATTCCTGAAGAGTTGACATTGTGGAGGTTCACTGATGATATGTACCCTCTGTACACATCATGAAGCACGTCATTTACAAAGACACCTGGTGGAAAAATCCATATCCCCCGTACCTTTTGTTCTTTGGATAGACAGACCACATAGTTTCAACACATTTCAACAGATTTTCCTGGTTTGAAAGGACTTCCCTGGAGAGAAACGAACACCTGAAGCAGTCACTCATGGATGTCAATAAACATGGACTGGTACTGTATAACATGCCATATTCACACACTATTGTTTCTCCACTGAGGCCTGAACAAGAGACTCATTTTTGCAGCTCGATACTGAATGTATTTTCCAGTCAAATATGGAGTGAAAGTTCCACTCTGTCGCAAGTGAAATGGGACATAATTTGAGGTAGAGATCAACATGGAATTAGCATACTTCCGCAAATCCAGAAGGGATATGACCTCTGTAATTAGCGATAATGTTCAATTCATTTTGGCTATGACCATTTTTTCTCCACAGAAGCACTTATTTAATCCCAGAGCTGTACTTTCCCACTTCAAAAAATGCCACAGTGGAACGTCTACATCTATATTCACACTTCTCAGTGTCTCAAAGCACTGCAGCATCTCCTAAGTAGTCTTTTGAAAAGCCTCAAAGTGTCATCTTTGGATAAATGCTATTTTCAGTGGACCGTAATGAATAGCACTTAAAAACTGAATGGCTCTCGTATCAGGTTTTGTATCCAAACTATTTTGGGGAACAATGAGGAAGGAATCACAAAGCAAAAGAGAAAAAGAGGAGTCAGGTTGAGTAATGACCTTGTAATCTGCCTGCCTGCTTATATTTTCACTGTGCCCATTAACTCTTTTATGTATATTTCTCTTCCAACAGATGCTGTAAGTAGTGATACCCAACTCTGTTCCCACCCAATAACCGTCTCGTTGTTGAAGGTTGGCACAGATGAGGTGAGATGAGGGTAAGTGCTCAGGTGCGGGATCATTACTGTCATTTTTACATGCTGATATAATTACGTTTCATTCTAACAGAGGAGATCCTTTATCAAATGCAGGAGCTGTACAGGCCTGCAAAAAGTCTCAATTATTAGCTCTGAAAAGCCCAAGTTCATTCATCGTCTGCTTCGTAGGAGTGAAACGCCCTCTGACCTTTTGTTATGATGTGCTCACACGTAGCATGTCTGCCAGTGTCACTGTCTCTCAGTGAGACTGGGCTCAGATTTTAAAACTGTGACAGATGTTAAATTATGTTGGTATTGAACCTCAGTTATTGGTGCCAGCATTAGTGTCACTGTCTATAACACTGAGTATTGTAAGTGTTGAAGAGTAAGTACTGACAGGTTGCACTGAATATCTGATTAGATTTGTAATCTTTTTTACCTTTTCTTTCATTTAAGGCAGATTCCTTGTATGGCTGCTTGTGTTTAGATATTATATATAACATTTGGGAACTTTGTGTTGAAAAACAAGTTTTGTAGGAAAACATTTTTATATTTCTCATTGCCAAAAGTACTTTTTGGTATGAATAACCAAAACCAAATAAATAAACCGGCATTTATTTATAAATCTAATAACCCCCACCCTTACTTTTAAGGGTGCTCTATCACACAAAAGGAGAAATATTGATGATAGATGATGTTTTCTCAGATCATGAACACAAACAATAATTAATTACAAATTATTGCACTTAATTTGAGTTATTACTACAAATGACTATAATTATTATTAAGAATGTCTTCATGTATCAAAACATCCACAGAAAGTTACTCTCTACTTATTCACAGATGATCTGACATTCACAATGTTCACATAGTTTTTTGTCTTCTCATAGCTGCACAGACCCACCATAAATAGTGTATTTAGACATTTATTGTTGAATTTACAATTCATCAAAACATATCGAGCATGTGAATAAATGGTGGAGAAACTGCAGAAGTGGTTTGAGAAGTTTCTATCCATATATTGACATGGACGTGAGTCTGGGCGCCGTTGGGATACATTTTAACTACAGAGAATCCAAAATGACTGTGGCTGCCGTCCTCCACAAAAGGCTTGGTTACAAACCTTTTTTTTTAGCTTTCTTTCAGACAGGGCTGCAACTAATTTCATTTGCATTATTAATTAATCAGCTCATTATTTTCTGTAGTAACAGTTGAGCTGATAAAATGTCCAAGTTGATGTCTTCAAATTGCTTATTATGTCTGACCAACAAAAGAAAACCTCAAACATATTCAGTTTACTATCATAGAGGATGACAACAGCCAGCTAATTTTCACATTTGGAAAGCTGGAACCAGGAGATTTTTGGAAGGTTACAGTAATTATTTTTCTCTTTCTCATCTAGTTGATTGATAGATGAATCCTTTAAGCCTGGCTTTGAAGACAGATTAGTATTTGATACTCAAAACATTTTCACTTGAATTTTCTTTTAACTGAGTATCAAAGGTGGAAATCTATCATAACAACACAGACCCTTTTTAATGTCAGGCCGTTAATGCTTGTCTTAGCAATGCTATGACCCCACCAGTTTTTTTTGTTAGATAGAAAGAATATCACAAGCCCAGTAAAGAGGCTTTTGCTTTGTTATTGCTCCCCTCCCCTCTGCATCTAAAATCTGATACAAGAGCTATTCAGTTTTAAGTGCTATTCATTACAGCCCACTGAAAATAGCATTCATCCATGTCCTCTAAAGGGACTTTAGGTTTTCTGTCCCCGTGCCTCTTTTTCAGAATCCGTGCTTTTACTGGCAGGTCTCCTCACCAGACCAACGACTATAAATATGACCCCTCTGAATGCCCACATCCTTGCCCCTAAAATAAATCATGTGCCTCTCAGTTGAAGCAGACACCCGGCACCTACCAGGACGGTCCTGTCTGTCTACACAAGCTGCAGTCTGTAAACGAGACAAGCAGAGTTCTTAGATCACGATCTAGCAGTGCACACACACAAACACACACACACACACACACACACACATACACACACACACTTAGGGACACCCACAGACAACAGAGGAGAGCAATCCACTGAAGTACCCTGGGAACTAAGCACTGCTGGCTCACCTCGGGGCTCTGAATAACTGGATGCCAGCTCTGGCCCAGCGCAGGCCCTGCCTTGCTTTGCCTGTCACTCCTCTTGCTGCTGGCTGGCCCGCTGTGCTCTAACAGAGAATAGGAGCCAGTGTGGTGACCAGGGGGACTGGAGCTCATCACAGGGGTTGACTCAGTCCTGCCTACTCCCTCAACGCTGCGGGTCTGGCACTCTGCACAGGTGGAAAACGGAAGAGGGTGAGTGGGTAATCACGAGGGTGTTGGCCCTGTTCTGCCCACAAACAAAAAAAAGCACAGCCCACAACTATGGCCCTCTTACCAGCTTGTCGTGTGTGGTTTTTTTGAGACTGTCATCGCAGAGTTTCAGCAATGAGAAACACAGACGGGCAGGGAGAGGAAAGAGAAATACAAAAAAGCAGGACGTGTGCCCATTGAATTCAAGTAAATACAGTCTGAAAGCTCAGAGTAGAGGCAAAGACCTTCAGAGGTAAGAAGTGTTTTGGTTTCATGGTGGACCAAAACTTATTCTGAGACTACAAAGTAGTGAGCAAATTTAATGTGTCACAGTGGTTGACTAAATATTAACAAATACATGGTACAGTTTGACTGTTTACCTTTGCATCTCCACTGGTATGTGTACCCAAATGGAGAGTAAGCAAACACCAAAACCAACTAACACACAAAATGAGTCACATGCAGCTTCTGAAGAGACAGACAAATTCATTTTGACGTAAATCACCCTTGACTTTTGCCAATCTGTCAAAAGCCTCAGCCTTCCCAGGCATTATCCACGCTGTGATATTCTTTCCTTCCGTCTTTAGGGGAACGTCGATGTTGTGGGTGTCTAAGCTGGAAATGAGCTGCAGTTGTTTTCTTTGCAAAAGCACCTGTCTAAACAGCAGCAAAGCCAAGGGCAAGTCTCGCCTGTCAGCGCTGGTGACAGCTCTTGACAAAAATTCAGCAGAGACAATTCCTAAGACGTCCACTGAAGCGAAACAATGCACGTGTGCTGGAATGACCCCAGCTGGGCTGTCTGACTCTCCATTAAGTTTCAGTGTTGTTTGGAGTAGCTCTGCGACAGACAAGTAGTGACATTGAACAACACCTGGATGAAGATAAAATTCAAGAGATTCCCGTAAAGATATTGTCTTTGTTTTGTTTGTCTCTGTGGTTTCAAATGTTCTTAATCCACTGGTGGTTTCAGTGACATTGACTCGGCTAAAAAATAGGCTAAACCCAAAACCAGAACCCTCTTACGGTTGTGTGACAGCAACAAAAGGCCGGACTATTTAAGTGATTAATTAATACAGCTTACATCCATTTATAAAGCTGTTTGTATCATCTGTCCAGAGTGGATTTAGGGGCTGTTTCAGTGAAGATTTACTGAACAAAGACCAGGTGGCTCATTAGCTAACCAGGGATTTAGTGTGTATAGAGGGGGATCTCTGAGGGTGGTCAAGTTTCAGTCCTTATGCTTAAATTTCAATACATGGATGCTTAATCTGTAATGCCCTCATCAGTTATAGTCCAGTTCCCATCACCTGCAGCTCATATGAGCCTGTTCCTAGTGTTAGTGTGGTCTTTTGTGCCCTCATGGAGTGAAAAATTGCAAAGAAATTGAGACCCAGATGTGGCGTACTTCAGGCAGTAATGCAGCTAACAAAGGCTGAAGAATGAGAAGGCGTGCACACATTGAAAGAGCTTGTATTGTAGTAAAACTAGACTACTCAAACTAAATTCATCCACTAATTAATTGAGTTTAATTTTCCCACAAAGAACATCACAAACAAATGATACATAAATACACGGCACAAATCATTTTTTATTTTCCATGTAGCATTTTTATTCAGAAACACAAATACATACAGCTATATGACGTCAACTAAACATTCACTTTAAACTGTACATTCTTATAACTCATACATTTTATTTACATGATCAGAATTTATTGAATGCATTCAGAGGATTTCTAATCAGTTTCAATGAGCTTTGAAATGGAGCACAGGTTGCTTTTATTGTACACACATGGTGGATGTTTTGATAGGTGGACACCATAATGAATCCCATCATGCCAACAAGTACTATCATGTAAAACCCATTAAGACAGAACTGGCTAAACTTACAACGTGTCAGTCTTCTCTAACAACACACAAACTGTAAAACAGACTTAACATGTGGTCAAAATGAAGAACCTACGAAGCATTTCATGCGTCGTAGTCATCCTTCAATGGAAACCTCTGTTCTATAACGGACAGTTGAATAAGGCTATGTGAAGACTTCTACTAAACCGTGGTACATTTCAGCTCAGCTCATGCTCAGCTTGAAACTCCACTCTTCCTGTGTCATATTCATCGAGCTTTATCAACACTTTACACAGCATCTATATCATCCCCTACCAGGAGGAACCCAGCACGGTCACACAGTGTAGAAATGTAAATCTTTAATAGAAGGGGAGATACTTTCTGCAGATAACTTGGATATAACCTGAAGAATACAGAATAAAAAATGTAAATCTAGACTTTAAGATTGTAAAATTGAAATATTTCTAGTGTGAAATAAAGGTACACAGTTTACATCACAGCACTGCTACTGCAAGCAAGCCGCTAGTTGGCAAATAGAAAACAAATTCCTTTTGGTCCACTAAATTAAACACCTATTTCCTCTCTGTTCAACTGAGGAGCACCACAGACATAAACGAACATCCCGAAGTATGTTAAAATGCAGCTTTTGGTTTCAGCTCTCTGTTTGTTTCCCTTTAAGACTTACCCAGAATGCACTCTGCTGCTGTAGTTATCGAGACAGACTTTGAAGGTGTTGATGCTGTTATCTTTAGGAATAAACTACAGCATATACGATCATTGAAGAGAATATCTAACAGCAATGGCAGAGGAAAATATATTTAAATATAAAAATACTTTCAATCGCCTGATTAGTTGTTGTTTTTCTTTTTAACAACCAGCCTCATGCTAATGCAGAAATCAAGTAAACACTGAAAGAGTCTATTATATATAAGATGAATCTTAGAAATAAAAAGAATAGCTGCGTGAAAACTTGAAAAAAATTGAGGTTCCTTTTTCCTTTTTGGTAAACCACCCGGGAAATCGTCCCTGCTCAATATCTCAACTACAGGCCAAGGCCTTGAAACCACACAGTCTGTTCTTCATCTCACCCTCGCTGACACACAGGAATACAGAGAACACTGTCTGAACGCGTTTCATCCAGTTACCCCAAGAAAAGAAATATATAAAGGAATACTGACAGAAGACAACTGTACATCTTTATGTGTGTGTGTGTGTGTGTGTGTGTGTGTGTGTGTGTGTGAGTGTGTGTGTGTGTGTGTGTGTGTGTGTGTGTGTGTGTGTGTGAGAGATTGGGGTCACTGCATCACACACATGGAGCTTCGAGGGGGGTTGACTGTCCTGGCCACGGTGTCCTGACTGTAGTTTACAATGTCTGCCTTCACCACGCGCTGAAAAGATGCAAACAGAGAGACAGATAAACACAAACACACACAAGTAATTAAAAGGCTGCCCCAGCACTAAGTCTTAAGTGTTAAATATTGAGGAACTCAATTATTTATATTTTCAAAAAAGACCAGGTCAGTTATCTCTGACCAGTGCTGGTTTTTGAGGTTGGCATTAATGTTTAAATATTTAAATATCTGAGACTTCAGATGTCATTGTGTTCAAAATCAAAATGATTACTGTGTTTTTATTGCCTTTGTTTTTAATGTTTCCATGCTTTTACTTTTCAAGTTTTATTCTTGTAAAGCACTTTGTGAATTTTATTTCTGTGAAAGGTGCTATACTAAATAAAATATATTACTATTATGATTGTATTTAGGATCTATTCATTTAGATTGTATAAATTGTGACTAAGATATGTTCATACCTCTCAGCATTTTCTTGTGGACAAACTATGCAACGGCAACACCATTTCTAACATCTTATATTTGTAATTTCTCAACTGGAATTTCTTATCAGCCAACACATGAGGGAGGGAACCCAAAAAATTCCCAGAGGCCATCAATAGCATGGGAGAAGGGTCAAGTTATCGGATTTACTGAAATAGGGGCTGAAAGAGAGATTCGCCACAATTGAAGAAATCTGGGAATAATCGCAGGTTGATCTGGACACAGTGACAAAAGATGACTACAGGATATTTTTGAAGGGGACTAGAGAGGTATGATCAAAAGATTTATAATGATTGTTTTGCTTTTCATTTTTTTTAAATACATTTTTGGTTCACCCCTCATATACATTAATCATTTTATATCTGCAAAAAAACTTAAATCAACCATTATATCAGCCGGTAGATCCACCTCACTTTACAGCTCTACAGGGAATTCAACAGTGAGGAAATCTTCTCTTATTCTCTTTAAGATCACTTGTTGATTACAGTGAAATAAAACACACTGCAGTCCACAGCCTGCCAAACATTTCTTGGCACACGGCCTTAAAACAGAAAAAAAGAAAAAAGTCAGTGCTATGATTTAAGTCATTGGTCAAATTGTTTGTGCACTCCTGCCCACACCGGTCAACACACAGATAGAGGTCATACTGGAGTCAAGTCTGTTACTGTCATAAAGGTTTTTCTCACTACATCACTCTCAAACAACTCACCAAAACCCCACATAGCTTGGATTCTTTAGACAGTTTAGCATAATACTGTCAACTCTATGATAACACTACAACTGAAGAGTTGTGACGAGGTCTGAAGGGGTTCTCTACTTTTTCTAGAGCTCTAATTTGAACCACAACTTTAGAGCTACTGCGTTTGCATTCAACAGATATAGTGAAATATATATATATATATATATATATATATATATATATATATATTTCACTATATCTATATATATATATATATATATATATATATATATATATATATATATATATCTATGTAACTGGAGACGTACTTCCAACTATTGAACCGAACATATTTTGCTTTTCTGGTTGTTCTCTTGTCTAATCGGGCCTTCGTCCTGAGGGTAGTCGACCAGCTCGGCCTTCACGATCCTCTGAGCCGGTTCAACACATCACAGCGGTGCAGAAATGGAGGATAGCAAGGAGGACCAAAAAAAAAGAGAAAAGAAAAGGCAAATGACAATGACCCAAGGCATGAGAGAGGATGATAGGAGGGAAAACAATGGAGACCAAAGCTAGATAGGTGGAATACAAAAGGGACGGTGGAGAGCAGAGGATGAGGAGAAGGTTAAAGAGTGAGAGAAATGAACAAGAAATGTGAGAAAAACATGTGAAGCGTGACATCAGTGGGCACAGCCAAGCCAGAAACATGACTTTACAAAAATTCATCATGAAACCAGAATCCCTGACTTCAAATTTCTAATGGAAACATAAATGATGACAAAAAGAAGTCTCGAGTCTTAATCCTGAGTGGAAAAAGGAAAAAAACTTTAAAACACTAAATTAGGACAACAATTATTTTCATACTCAATAAATCTGTAGATTATTTGTTGATTCTTTTTTCAGTCAGTTTTTGTTTAGTAGCCCGATGTAAAATCTTTAAATTGCTGATTTTGTTTGACCAAAACCAAAAACATTCAGTTTACAAACAGAGGAAAGAAAGACAGAACTTCTGACGTCTGAGAGAAAAGATCTAGCGAATGTTTAGTGATTCATTTTCTGTCAATGTACTGATCGATTAAATCAACTAATTATTTCTGCACTGAATAATAGTGATAGATAATATAAAAGTAAAACGACTGTATGTGTTGATTTAAATTACTGATCGAAACCGTGAAAAACAATTATGTTTCTTATCAATACAGGAATCTAATTTTATGTTGCCAATATAAGAAAAGGCAGTATTTGTTCCTTCCTTTATCCCATATATATTTATATCCATTGATGCAACAAGTTTGGACATACAGTGAGTTTGGACTTAGCAGGAAGTCAAGTTCATTTAATGGTAATGTTATGACAGACTGCTGGTCTCGAAGAGCAGAGCACATGGCTGAATACCAGCACCTGGTTGGCTGTCTGATTAACGAGCTGCTGAAGCCCGGTGTCGGAGTCAGTGAGTGATCCGTGGCTTCGCCATCTGATCTAACAGACAGAGGACCATGACGGAGAGAGCTGCCAGGCAGATACAATACTGTTAGGGGTTGTGACCCTCGTGTTCGGCTCTCTAAACCTGACAGCTGATAATGAGGCTTTACTGGCCCCGAGGATAGACCCTGAGCCATGACCTGCTCAAAGCTTCATCTCTGTATCCATGACACTCAGGAGTCATTCATTCATATGTTGTGCTTCAACACAAACGTTATAAAAATATATCATCATCTTGAGGATTTGTACGCTGTTGTTTTTTCTCTGGATGGGAAATTAGATTGTAAATAAATTCATTTCCGTAGTTCAAACCAGTGGATTAACTCAGAATGAACCCTTTCATGATTCATACTGAGAAAGCTTGACTGCTGTTTTTGTGCACATAATTAGTAACACATATTAGAAATATGAATAATGTTTACAAATTATTCAATGTGCACATCATGCTCAGAAGATAATCTCATATCATGAATGGTCTACTTATGTTTTCAAAGTTTCTGTCAACTTTTTGCAAGAGATCTACTGTTAACTCAGATTCATTGATAAGGCTGAGAAAGCCACTGAGTCTCTCAAACAATAATATAAAATCATATTAATCATATTTTACTACATTCACTCACTTTGTATTTTAGAGTAGGCACTTTAATTAGTGCACATGTAAAGTCACTAAGCAATGACAACAAAGCTACCACTATGAGGTTACTACACTATTCTTTACACAAAATTGAATCAGAGCTTTGTCTGTATTGTATATACATTGCAATATAAATTCAAAAATCACTTCACACTGCCACATCGTCTTTCTGTCAGCTGGTGTTCCCACTCTCTCCTTGAAGAGCGTACTGGGCCGTCGCCTCTCACCCTGCTTGATTAGCCTGGATTAAACCACTTTGCTTTATTGACAGAGCTATCAAGGGAGGGGAAGAAGAGCAAACTAGACGGACGACTCCATTAGCGGTCGGTCATTTTCAGTTAGCAGTGGTGTTGGTGATGGGAGCGGCTTGAGAATTTGGTCAGTCCTTCTCTTACATGCTCTCCCTTCTCTGGGGGTCCTGACCTCTCTGTAGCCCCCTCAGCCTCTTCAACCGCTACCCAGCCAGTGTGGCTCCAACTGGTCATATCAGAACTAGGATTAATGCTTCTGGGGGAGGTGACCCTGTAAATCCTACAGCTGCCACCATTGGGCACCTTGGTCTGGCTGGCAAATGAGACCCTGTTTTGGCCCAAAACAGTGGGGGAGATAAACCAAATAAATCAGACGGCCAGCCTAACCTCCTCACCCCTACAACTGCCTACCTTTAACCTCTGACTTCACGCGTTAATGTGGTCAGTGTGGGTCTATTTACAGATGGGCAGCGTCAGTGGCAGGTAGACGGTCACAGGAGGCAGACGTAACAAACTCATGTTTACACAACAAAAGGTCCTTTACAGTGTGTGGTGACCTCTGCTGAACTAACACACTCTCTCTGACCCGCCTTAAGTTCAGGCGTAACATCGCACATCATGCTAGGAGAGAAGAATCATCCTCTGCTTTCACTCTTTAACCAATCATTTACACATTTAAGAGCAGAATGTTCAAAGCAAAGCAGAGAAAAATGTGTACATTTCTTATCTTAGTAAGGAACAAATAAGCTTCGAAGGCAGCTGCATAGAAATGTTTGTGAAATTTGAAAGAAAAGAGGAAAAAAAAGGGCTCACCTGGGACTGCTCTATCTCTGCTTTGTTGAGCTTTACACCGAGAATCTCAGCAGCAACTCTCTGAAAACAAAGGTACACCTGAAGAGAGAAATAACACAAATTAAAAATGGGACAGGTTAAGTCTCATTCGAGTCACTTATACACTTTTATTGTAACTTATCAAGTCGACCGATACTTACTGAGTCCCCCGTTTTGGCCGATACGAACTGACTGACGAGGCTGTTCTCTTGGCAGAAGCGCTGGTGTTTGTCAGCCTTCACTGTCCTCATGTGCTCCAGGTCGACTGTGGACCAAACACAGCGTGACGTGAGGAAACTTCTACACAGATTTATAGATTTATAGATATAGATATATATAAGATTTATATGGTGGTTATACAGCACTCTCTCTCTCTGTCACATATCTGAACATAATCAGAAAAGATAACCGTTTGTGCCTGTTGTATCAGGACGGTGCACATAAACAAAGCATCATTAAATCATGTTGCTTTCGGCAGCTACAGCCACTGATTGTTGTATTTTTAAATTTATGAGGGAGATTGAAATGATCAATTCGGTAGCCCCGAGCTTCCATTCCCAGCTGGTGTTAAAGCTTGATGTGACACATTCCTCAGTGTAAGCCTGGTACAGTTGCACCCTGCAGCCATGAACCTCTATTTGACCTGAAACAGACAAACCAGCCCAGCTGCGGAGAAATGGTTAAGAAACAATACGAGGACGACCGAAGACTTCAGGCTAAACTCACAGCAAGAGATTCGATGGAGAAAACAGTTTGACTTATGAGTGTGCCCCGGCCTTTAAGGTGTGCGCAGAGGCTCAAGAACTGGGACTGTCATCTTCGCTCTGATTTACTGTGAGCACACAATGACAGCGCCTTCCTTTTTAGCTATTGTGATGGCGTCCCCGTGCATTCGACTCCTGTGCAGTGATACGGGGGCGCTTTGCTTCTCTCCTTCCTCACTGCAGGGTCATGCAGGGGTCGATGAGGAAGGTCACCTGAGGGTCTTGCTGCTGAAAGCAATAGTTGCGCTCTTTATTTCTGGCTTTGTTGCGGAAAGGCTGCCACACCCGGTATCTGGTGCATACATGTCTATGGTAGCTGGAGGAGGTCAGGCTACTGTACGGTGTTGCGTTTCTCTCGTCCCCCCGAGTTTTACTCTTTGTGTGAGGTTTCATTGAAGTTGTCAAGGATTTACCTCGTTCTCATGCCCCTTAGTGTGTGTGTGTGTGTGTGTGTGTGTGTGTGTGTGTGTGTGTGTGTGTGTGTGTGTGTGTGTGTGTGTGTGTGTGTGTACGTGAGCTTAACCCAGAAGCTGAGAAAGAGAGAGACAGATACAAAGTGAGGTGAAAATGTAAATACTGCACTAATTCAGTATTATTAATATCTCAGTAAGTCATATGACCTAAAAATGTTAAAGGCCAATCCATACAGACACAAAAATACATTTGGTTTGAGTCATTTTAGACTAAAATGTATATTACCATCATCATAAGTGACATATAAACACAAACCTTTCTGTGCAAGGTCAGACACTTTACATCTACTCAATGTCCAGGGCAGACTGTCATGTCTCTGCCTGTACATAAACATAGCTGTCTCATGGGCGTCAGCAGGTTATTAATTCCAGTCATTAACGGCGGAGGTACCCAGCCTGCTACTACAAGTAAACACTGCTAATCCTTTGGATCCTGCACACTTGGGAGAGGTTATCAATCATGTGTCACAGTTAGATTAGCCAATATTAACATAGTGGCTCAGGAGCAGAGGAAGACTGGCACTGTCACTGTAGGTACGACTGAGTGAGGTATCTGATTCGTGCCTGTGGGTGTGAGCATCAAGCGGAGGGGAATTTCAGAGCTAAGCTGCAGGGAAAATTTTAAAAATATAAATACAAATACAAAAAGACAGCAAAAAAATGAAATGTAAAGAAATCTTTCAGACATTTACCATCAAATTCTAATCAGAGTTACTATCAATTTATTGTTTTGGTCTCTTTTTTGAAACAGCCTCTAAGATGTTGTGATTGGCTGATTTTCTTTTCTGTCATATATATCATTTAAATTAAATATCTTTAGGTTTTTTACTGTTGATGAAACAAAATTATCTCAGCAGACTATAAAACAGTTATAATAATCGTTTGCTGCAGCCCTAATTCTACTACTGGATTTCAAAATTCATTCCTGACCTGAAAAACAGCACTATACGGTCAATTTAATAACTTCTCTGTGACTTTTGATTGTATCACTTGAGCTTCATTAGCCCAGTTGTCAAGGAATTGTACATGTTCAACATTTCTTAGCACTTAAAACTGTGTCAATAGCATCAACACGTCTTTTTTCATCTACTATTCTCTGACAAGTGGGCAAAGTATCTGCTGATGACCATGTGATACAACCGAAAGCTCAAAAATAGCAGTTAAATGAACCTTGTGGTGAGATTATTTTGTCAACACATTTTCTTCGACATATAACGGAACTCTAAGTATAAAAACACATTCCTCACTCTCATTTTTCTGTGTGCTCTCAGTACATTATGTGATTTGTGAGCGGCTACTTACTAATAGGTCCCCCACAAAGTAAAAGGTAGGCCCACATTCTCACACAGAAGAACTTAGAAGCATGTGGCATTTGTCCGTGTAAACTGAATACAGGACTAATCCCACAGTTTTAGTGTTTTGCTCCATTTTTCTCCCTAATGTACCCATTTCTACTTATCAGGTCAAAACAATCTTCCTCCGATGATCTGGTTTCCCTCTGTTTCTGTCAAATTGTACATCAGCTTAACAACCCCTAGGAAGTGACTGCAAACACGAAATAAACTGTTTAGGCCTCCGAGTGCATAGAGATAGTGGAGGGGATCATCACTCGTCAAGAGCGATGGCCCTCCCTCGCTCTGGTCACCATCGGTGTTTATTTAAAAGGTCTGCATGCCAATGCTGTAAATTACAAGACAACAGTTAGAGATTAATATCTAATGGATAAATGAGGCTTTTACCATAAATAACTGGTTCGTTAAAGCAGTGATGTCTGCCATAAATGGGAACACAACCAAATGAGAAGAAAATATGGATGCTCCTCTCCTTAAGTTGATGTCTGTGAGGATGTCAGCTGAGCTACTTCATGGAAAGAATCCGCTCACTCAGACCAGATTATCCTGAATCCAGACAGACTTGGACAGGTTTTCTTTTATGTCAATGAAAACTTGAAAACTGAATCTGTGAGGAGGTTGGATGTAATCTGCCTGGAGGAAGCTTTTAAACTAATACCATGTGTCCTTGTGAAGAGAAGATGTACCAACTGCCAGTGACTGAATTTAAATAAGTGAAAAAATAAATTACCATCATCGTTAATGGGCTAAGACTTAAAGTAAGGCTTTATAACTTTTGAAAGAGGAAATAAGACATTCCATTTCTTGAAAATGGAAAGTTAAATTCATAAGCAGTAAGTCACATCCCTGTCCAGGTCAACACACTAAGTGGTTTTGCTGACTTGGCCTGGTACAATCACCAGATTATGATGGCTAATCAAAGATAATGTTGGTGAACCTTAATGCTTTATGCTTTTTAACTCACATTACAAAGTGAGTTTACTGATTTTATTACTCTATTATCCTGTAATTGTTGTTTAGCTTCCATCGGCCTGTTTCATGAAAGTGATTCAGGAGCAGTGCTAACACGCAGATCGCAAATGGTGACGAACATTGTCACTCAACTTGCAGATAAATGTGCAGCTCCTACAGTCCTTTTGCATGCAATGATATGGTGCCATGTACTGTGTTTCTTTTGTTCATTTAAATATGTTAAAATTAGAGAAAATTATCTCATGTTGCAAACGGGTCCCTGTTTCCTAACTTACAGTAAAAGTAAAAGTTGCCACTGTGGCCAAAAGTTATCATTACAGGATAATGCTAATGCAAAAACATAGTAAGTGTAGCTAAAGTGGAAAGAAATGTTGATTACTGAACAGTGGCTAACACTGGTCTTACTGGTGAATTCAGCTTTGTGTTGCTAATTCTTTTGAAAGATTACAAAAGTCTTGCATTAAATGGGAAAATCCACACCAAAACTAAAATGTTATAGTTAATGTAGCTTCCATTTTCAGACACATTTTATTGATATTCTCATTGATAATTAGCTAAATGTGAACAAGGTGAGACTCTGAGGAAGGATTTTTTACCAGGCGATGTTGCCAAGGTAAAACAATAAAGTAATAGGTCTACGTTGGCTAACCAGCCTGAAATCCTACACTGCACTGAGATCCTCAGTGGGCCTTTTAAAACCATGCTGTGATAACAGAGAAACCTACTTACTGTTCTACCAAGCCGGCTGCTGGGGACCAATTGTAACAGTTTACCCAGCGAGCAACAGCCAGAGAATAAGCTCGACTTAACACAGTTAATTGCCGACAGCCTCATTTTAAACTAAACAGCAGTTGGTGCAGTGGGGAGTACGAGGGAGGAATGTGTGAACTGTGTGTGTGTCTATGTGTCTGTGTGTGGCAGTAATGGTGGGGCGTGTGTTGCCAGAGACTTGGGGCTCTAAGGGGTCATATCCCATTAAGTGAAAGTTACAGGGTTGAGCCTAATCAACCCCTGGGGAGAACCTATCACTTCCAACATTACCTCACACTATGCCTTTAAGACCCTGTTAAGAGGGTTCGTCTCAGTTTCCCCTCAATGACAACCGTGAACCAATTCAGACTGTATACTCCAACTCCGACTGCTAATGAATTGACTTACAACTGTCTGAGCGAAAATGTTCACTGTGCACCGCTCGGTTAATAAAAACATCCCGCAACTATTCTGCAGCTCCGACATTCAATAGGGTGTTGTACTCCCAACTGCTTCACCACATTCAATTATATAAGAAGAACACCGTCATCTTTTCTGAGGCAGAAGATGTGTTTGCATGTCTCGAAGCATCCTGGTTACTCACAGTAACTTCTTACATCGATGCAGCAGCACAGTGTCGCCGCATGTTGCCATCATTGTGCTGAGTCATTGGTATATTTTTATCTATGAAGCCATTCGCGGCAAACTTCTGTCATATCTTTGCGGAGTTAAGTTCATCTTGCAGTCATGGTCTCAGATCACACGTCTGCTGTCTGTCCCTAAAGTTCAGACAGAGATTAGGAAAGACCTTTACATGTTTTCTGCTTCACTTTCACTTGGGATAGTCTGCAAAAGGAATTTTAAATATCTGACTGAAAAATGGCTCCTTTGTAAGCCCTGTTTTTGCACTATTTTGTCCGCAACTTGACCGGGTTTCCATTGCCAAATAGGTCCCCAGTCTCAATGGGAGTTGGACTTTGGTTTAATAAAGTTTAAATGAAAATGAAAATCTGTGCATTGATGTCAAATGGCAGATTTGGGTTGGGGGAGAAAAGCTGTTTTCATTAACATGATTAGTTTTCAACATTTTTTTATTTATTGCCTGGTTTTGCACTATTTTGTCTGCAACTTGACCAGGTCTTCCTTGCCAATCTCAATGGGACTTGGACTTTTGTTTAATAAAGTTATTATTTATTGATCTGTACATCAATGTGAAATGGCAGATTGGGGTTGGAAAAAAAGCTGTTTTCAATTAACATTTTTAAAAGTTAAATTTAAGTTGAATGTTACTTTTAAATTCCCACAGAAAGTACAATGTATAAAGTATAAAGAAGAATATTGCTCTATGGCACCACAAGTGGTCAAAAATTCACAAGTCACCCACATTACAACAATATCACAGGTCAGTCTACTGTGTGTTCTCTGTGGGATTAATATGTTGTGATATTATATGTATAAATGCCATATTATCCTACCAGCAAACTGAACTAAAAGAAAAAAAGTATAAATACAAGTTAGTTGATTATTTCTAATAATTTAAAGGGCACTTAAGACACTTCAAAATCAAAGTTAATTTTGAAAATAGAGGAGTATGGAATAGCAACAGAATAGTTTCTTCTTCGAGCGTGATTGAGAATACAGGAGGTTAATTGCAAGTGACACTTTATTTACCCCTAAATTTTCTTGTACAAGATGCGGGGAAACTTTTACAACTTCAAAAAGTCTGTAAAAGTATAATGAATCATTCAGTGCGCTGCTTGATTGAATAAGACATTGATTTAACTTTCATAGCATTAGTGGCTAATAAAGCAAAATGACTGGAGGAATTTATGTGAAACATTTAAACTATTGGGTCCAACTGGTTTACATGACTTGGAGAGAGCTCATAAAACTGTGTTTTGAAATGTGAAAGGCGTGATAACTCTACCTGTATTCAAAATATAGTCAGCATAATGTAAAAGCAAATAACTTCATTCCCCTTAAAAAATGATTCATATCTTTTTTTCAATCAAAAATACAAAAAACGTGTGATAGAAGTTGTGCTTTCTTTACGCTGAAGTGTACTATGCAGTCATTCAGAAGTCAAGTAACTATGCAAACGGTACACTTGCACATTTTATTAGAGCAACAGTGTAGGTATTGTTTACAGTAGGCTATGTTTATTTTCTCAAGACTAACATCTAAATTTAATTCAAAAGTGTCGGAAACTGAAAATAATTTTAACATTACTTTTGGACTTACAGCCCTTTACAATTGAGGAAAATGTAATTCAAAGATCAATGCAGTAATATCTCAGTAATCTATAGTCAGTTTTATACTGCTTTTAATGACTTTGATCGTATAATTTAATCTATATGAATAGAACTGGAGGCAGAATAATTATAAATAATTATCAGCATATTAAAGTTTGAAGCTACGTTAATAATGTTATCATGACTTTTTCAAGTGAGTACAGACAGATGAAGTGCTGTTAGTAGCCCGGTGTTGTCGAGGTGAGCGGGGCCTGTGCAGGAGTCCTCGGGGGAATCCTGACAGAGACAGAGCGCTCTTTGTGCTTCAGCACCCCTGCCCCGGTGGCCTGAAACGGGCCGGGGCCGTTATGGGACTCGCTTTCCACTAGGTCAGAAGTGTTCTGTCGACAGCTCATTGATCACAGCTCATCTTGTCATTTGATCGTTCTTCGTGAAAAGATGTGCGGATACACACACGTGCAAACACACACACAAGCACTCGCACTTTAAAACATAATCAGATACTCCACAGCGGCTAGTAAAACAATGTGGTCTTCCTCCCCGGTCAGGGAATGTGAAACAGAGTGTCCAGCAGTAGCTGTAAAGGCAGGGAGAGAGCTGGAGTGCTGGGCTGTCACTGCCACAGTAAAACATGGGGCCGAAGGCCTTGCAGGCTCGGTTAACGGGCTCCCAGGACTCGTGAAAAGTGAACAAAAGGCCCAGTTCTGAGCCGACCGCACAAGACGCTGCCCGAGGTTTCACTGGCCATGTCGTCCAAGCTCTCCTGTCGCTGTTAAACTAAGTGGACTTTTATGAGCAAGCAGTAATACATGCCTCTGTGAGCCGGCAGCATAACTGAGCTGTAATAATTATACGGAGCACAGGGGAGCCTTCGTAACTCTATGCGTCACATCACGAGTGTATTCATAATTATTAAGTCCACGGGCAGATATTATAAAAGTATGTGAAGTATCATCTTTGCTTGTAGCAGTGATGCGTTGGACTGACCTACATATTTGACTTAAAGCCAAAGCAGTGAAGTGCAACATGGAAAGTGAGTTCTGCTCGCAACTACCTGAGCAAACATTGTCCAAGTTAAAAACCTGATGCGGGGAACAGGGGGCAAAGTCAGTGATGTAATATTTCACACCTCAAAAAAGTAGATTTAGCAGAAAAAAAGAAGGGGGAAAAACTGTGTTGATTTTTCACATACATTTATAATATATGCCTGTGGATCCAGATCAATCGGTTATTTACCCAGCCCTGTGTCAGCAAGGCCCCTTCCAGGAATTCCTCCATATCAATGTTGTGGAGAAGTGAAGAAATAAAGTACAGCCTGAGCATGATGAGGGTTCCAGGCTGCACTCAGGTCAGGTGGCTAAGCTGCGCTGTGCAACTCAAATGGCCCATGACTTACCACACAAGAAGGTATTCGAAGACTGATCATCTACTGCATGTGCAACAATATTTGCTTTATGGATGGCTAAAATGAATGAGGAGCTTCCATGTTTCGACAGGCATGAGAGTCAAGAGAGATGAGTGCAGGGACCAGAGCTGGGTCAAAGAGTTGTTACAATTAAATCGTAGCATTTAGTTCGTTTGCATAGAATACCAGATCGGCACTCGTAGCATTGTCCTATGTGGGAAAGACCACCTATCAGCCATCTGTGCAGCTGTAAACAAACCCTCGTAAGAATGTCTTCATCACTGCTGGACAGTATTGGCAGCAGTGATTTTACACTGACTTATCGGCCGCAGTGTAATACAGCTGTAATTCTTCAGTCATCCCTCAGTAACCCTCTTGTAACCTGAATCTTTATTTCCCATCTTTTCCAGACTCACAAGACGACGGCCGACTATAGTCAGCGCAGTTACTGAGACAATTTGATACACACGTCTATCCTGGCCCATTGCCTTTAATAAAATAGAAAAGAGAAACAGGAAACACTGGATTTGCTCTAAATTGTAAACATTCCAGATCTTTATCCAACCGTACACCGTGCCTTACTACGTCTATATACTGTATATATAATGTTTTACAGTGTCGAACCTGTGGTTGCACTACCCACAGTGCAACAGAGACACTGCTGACGTGTTCATCCCTTCTATCTGGGGAGGGGTGAGGGTGCTGGGGTAAGAGTACTGGGCTTTTGTCCCACCTAATGTCTATTGTGGCTAAACCTTTCCCTTGGGGGCAATTAGGACCTTTTAGTTTGTTGTAAGAGGACCTAAGTACGAGTGGGTTGAGCCAGGAAAAACATTTTTGAGCTAAACCAAAAACAGAAGCGCATTGAGCTCCTCTGCGCTCCTGGACTTCTGAGCATCTCTCTATTAAGAAATGTGCAGGCCTACACTGAACAGACAGGAACTGTGGCAGCTTTACAGGGGCAGGGAGGTGACGGGGGTGAGAGAGGTTGGGAGGGGGGTGTGGGGGGGGGGCTTCAACTTCACCAGAGGCCTTGCCAAGAGGGCAAACAACTCAAGACTAACAATGTTGGTGGCAAGGACATGCTTCACAAGAAGATCCATGTTTCGCTTTGACTTTCACATGGCTGGATGGAAAACTGGGGAGAGAGAAGTGCGACGGGTAACGGTATGTGGTGAGATCTGCCGTAGCGTGCAGAAGGCAAACACATGTATGTTGTTTAACACAACAGGGACACAGAGCCAATGAAAAGACATTACTGTAAGTAAAGGCAGCTACAGCAGAAGTGTTAGTCTACACATGTGAGAGATAAGCCTTAAGAGTCAATCTAAGTATATGATTGAAAGAGTTAGTGTTTGCCCAGGAATGAAAATGAATGTGCAAGTGTGTTTGCGAGATGGTGCAAGATAGAGACTTAGAGAATAAAGTGAGGGGAAAAGGAAACAGAGTAAAAGAGAAAGGCAGGTAAGACACAATTGAGTGTACAAATTCTTCTCATGTGGGATCTTATCTCCCTGTAGAAGGGAACATTTCCCATGGCAGGCCTGAGTGGATCGGCAGTGAACAGCGTTAGAACCTCTAAGCAAAAAGCCATGAGTGATGAGGAGGGGTTAAGAGAACTGAACCCATTTAAGTCACCCAAATAAGGGCTGTACAAGCCCATGATGGATGCTCCTGGAGTTCCTGAGGGAGAGAGCGCTAGCAATGGGAAGGGTGATGTGTGGGGAGCGAGCAGGGGTCCTGCGATCCCCACTCAATAAAAACAAATTGGTTTGATAAACGACGCAAGCTTAATGTCCACAGAGAAATATGTGCACTAATTTAAAGTGTTAACTTTAAACGGTAACTAAGGCTTTTTAAAATGGAGATGATCCCACTCAGTGATGTTTATGTGTATGTGGTAACACACAAGGAAGATGCAATTAGAGCTGCCAACAGTACGCCATATTTTTTATATCAGTGACTTCAGACAACCTCTGATCTTAAAGGCAAACAGTCATGAACAGGCCAAATGCAGCTGTTGTTAAGCAAAGAGCAACAGAATTTATCGTTTGGAAACACACAGCACTTAATAAGTCTACTAAAAATGAAACACTGGAGTGGTGGAAGAGATGTCTGTGCAACAAGCCAACATTTCTCTTGAGAGGTTCCTGTGTACCATACAGTGTTACACTGGGCTGCACTGTAATAAACAGTTATAGTATGTTTAGACAGACCAAGAGCTTAGCATTCTTCCATTACCCGTGTGTTCCCAGAAACTCCACAAGTGTGTCGCTTTACCTAAGTACATGTTTCTGTGCACTTAGGTGAAGTGAGTGTCTGTGTGTGCACGCGCATGCACTTGCATAAATAATTGTGTGCACATATGTGTGTCCTCAATAAAACATTTCATTGGCTTCCTCTCCGAATTGTTACAAGTGGTGCCATTATTTAACACAAGGCTCTGGGCAGCATGTAGAGGGCAAGGGGGTGCAGCATACTGGTGCTTAACAAGCACACTTAACCCCAGCCGGCCATGCTAAGCCGAAGAAAGGAAAGGTTGTTCCCTCGCAGTGACATGGCACAGGAGGGCAGTCAGGCCAGGGTAAGGAGAGGAGGAGACAGTATCATTAATGAACCAGTCTGGTCCATGGGCTCAATTACGGTACATCGGGTAAAGAACCCTGTTCAAATTAAACTAGAAGGCAGGCGCAGACTAATTCAGGAAATTTAAGCTCAATGTATACTGCAGCACATGTACTGCTGGTAAGCCAAACAAGATGACTTTGGACTGTAGCCTCAATGTTGACTCTATCTGAAAAGATCACAAAAAAATGTAAAACACTGTAACAGGTCCTTTAGCGCATAAAGAAAAGAAACTTTCGGCTGTATGCCATGCTGCAACTTCTACAGTCACTGTTCACCTTAGTTTATCTATGTATAAACACTGAGTGGTGAAACACCAAAATCTCCTCTCCGGCAAGTCCTCACAGAGACATAAATCAGTAGAGTTTTTATAAGCGCCTTGTTATGTCTGTGTTTCTATTTCGGTTGTCACAAACATGTTGCCTCACTCAGTCCGACATCATGGGAACTATTTCAAAGAAATCTAAACTCTGTTGCCAAAAGAATGCTGTGTATTCATACGTTCGGCTCATTGTTAACGTGAGCCAAGCATTTAAGTTAGAAAAAACAAAAACAAAACAAGCTATAATACTTAAAAAGGTTATAACTAAGAGAGGGTGGAGAGAGAGAAACTAAAACAGAAATGTAGGTGTGGACATTTCCAACTAGAGGCTAGACTAACTCGGCAAGCTCTGAAAAAAGGAGTCCATGGGAGGGTTCAGGGATTCATAAAGTCTCACAAGGTAATTGATTGCTCCTAGAAGGGCAATCTGTGTGGGATTTTGTTTTCCTTTTTTCAGCCTGCAGGAACAGAAAAAACACACATGGGCCATTCTCAGCAATAGAGCCATTAGGGGGAGCATGACTGTGTGAGTGTGGGGGTGAGGAGTCTGACAGGGGGATGTACACTACTTAAATATTACAGTACACACACTCACCCACACACCCAGAACCTAGCCTAAATACAGAGGCGCCCACCGTTAAAGCCGGGGCATTAGGAGATGCAACGGATGCGAAGACAAGAGAATCTGCTCTAGACAGGCGAATTAAACCGTGACCTATGGTCCCCGCTGAGTAACATTAGCGAGAGCTTCCTGTATGCAGGCACCACTCTGTTGACCGTTCATCATCGCCCGGGAAGGTGGACAGTCACCATTATACACACACACACACACACACACACACACACACACACACACACACACACTGCTGCCTCACTTTACAATAACACAACGGCAGCCATGACTCCACATCTGTCAAGGGGATGTTTAAAAAGAGTCATCATTATTACTCTTTATTTTGGAGATGGGTGGATGGGCGCAGGCTGATAGGAGGAGAGCCTTCTGGTTAACGTCGAGTTCGTCTCCTCTCCTTAACCAACGACTCGGGACAGGAGCACAGGCTCGGGCCGGGGGGGGGCTAGAGGTGTACTGACTGGGAGGGGAAGGAGGGCACAGATAAGCGGTGCCCTAGGTCGGTCTGCCCGGGGATCTTAAATCATCGTCACTTACTCCCCAGAGTTCACAAACATCAGCATTCCCATCGCTCCAAAACCTCACTCTCTTATCAACCTGCTTATCACGCAGATCAGTTATCTGGTGCTCTAACAAACACATCTGCTACCATCAAACACTCACTCCTCCACACACAAACACAGACATGTAACATGAAAAATGTCTCAGGGTGAAATGAATAGATACAGAAATAATCAGTCCAGCGCATGTAAGATAAACTCATTTCATTTACAGCCATTTGGTAGAAATTAAAATAAATAACGCAAACATTTGTATAAACTATTTACAATCTTAAACTGCAGAACATATTTTTAAAGTACTGTAATAATCCTTAACTTAATGTTCTCATGAGATGATGAAAAACAAGCAACATGTGTGTGTTTGGGTATTTTTTTTAATATATGTGTAATACTCACCTTTGTTCCCTATCAGGGACATAACAGGCTGAATATCACATTCCTCATTGGCCTTCTTCACCATACTGAACCAATCCTCCAGGTTCTCAAAGCTCTGGTAGTTGGTGATGTCGTACACCAGGAGGACGCCCTGCATTGGGATAAAAAAAAAAAGATGGAGAAACAATGTTGACTCTGACGCCCGCTGGACCGCCTTTCATTAACAGTCACACAGCGGGAGGGACTGGTTGTGAGTGCACAGCTCAGTTTTTACCTGATATTCATTCATGTTAAGATATTATAGTAATATTGAGTGAGCAAGGGAACAGCAGGTGGCACTGCTCCTCTTCTTAGAGTAGGGGACAGACTCGCCTATTAAGGGACACACTCACACATAAGATATGTTTAGTGCTATTATATGATTCACTGTACGTAAGGCTGTTCAAACTCTGGGTCTATTTTAAAATGAAAATTGTACATCAGCACTTCTCGCTTTTTATAAACACTTGAAATTCAGTGAGAAGTAGAAGTCAGGGCTAGTTATCTACTATCTGAGCTGATGAATGAAGGATGTCTGCCTCAAGACATTTTCCTCCCTCCCTGTGTAATCCTCAAGGCTGTGTGCTCTACACAAACAGTCACGCAACAACACCAGACCCATGTTTGAACAAATATTCCAGACAGAGATGCTTACATGAACGCATAAATTAATCAAAAAGTAAACACAGATACAAGAGCTGATGGCATAATTCAAAACAAATTATCACATCGCTCAACTATCTGCTATCATTACTTCAGCTTGTGCTGGAAATTAATGTGAGCCAAGGTAAATGTTTCTACTTTTGCTGCATGATGCAACACGACTGAAGGGGTGTCTGCTCCTTTTTGTTCAACAGACGCGCTGTCACAACACGGGAGGACGGTGACGACAGCTTACGCCTCTGACAATTACAGCGCGTCTCTCCGAAACAGCAATGATTGATTACATGACGCATAGTGCCGAACAATAGGTGTTAAAGTTTTCATACAGCGCCGACGAGAAACTCCCTAAGCAAAGTGTCGTAATGTGGCAGTGATGTACGACATCTCGCTGGTGAAGGAGAGTGACTGCAAAAGGAAGAGCGGCAGATGTGGTTAATGTACAAACAATAAGTGCACGATTTGTGTCACTTTCACTATTTTTAAAGCCTAGTAGATTCATGGAAAGGAAAAAAAAACTCATACAGATGTTTGCCTCGCTTCTATAATCAAATATGACTGAGGTGTACTTGTGTATCACTGGTGTATGGTGACAATTTCCCTCCCTGCACCCAAACGCTAGGTCTTGTGTTGTTGTGTGGTTCTTATATTAGACCCAGGCGTGTCGTCTTGAAGCAGTCCTCTCCAAAAAATCAACATACTGGGGGTGACAGAAAACGCTCGTCTGTAGCAGCACGGCAAACTGAGGAAGCTTGATGTTGCTAGCACATGTACAAACTGACACAAATTGCAGGGAACAGCTGTCGTTTTAATCAGGACATTGTTCAGTTTGTTCAGTTTTCCCTAGGAAAAGCATTAAATGAGTAACATACATAATTTGGTATCCTATTGCTCCCCAAGGCTCCTTCATTTTGAGGAGAATATAATCAAATACTCCCTTAAATAGTTTCAGTTTAAATGACTTTACCGTTGGAGCAAGTTTGGATAATACATATACGTACGTTGTT
This sequence comes from Scomber scombrus, assembly GCF_963691925.1. NCBI lineage: Eukaryota > Metazoa > Chordata > Actinopteri > Scombriformes > Scombridae > Scomber > Scomber scombrus. The sequence goes on from NC_084978.1 coordinate 12,363,805, forward strand.
TTTTAATATTTTTCCTGCTAACTACAATATGCAATAATAACAACATGTGTTAAATCTTACACGATACAGCAAAATATAACAGCTCTTTAAAAAGTAGAGATTTGACAGAGTTTTAAAGCTCTGTTAACCTGATTACACTCACCGTGAATTCAAATGTCAGTTTATTATGATATGTCTGCAGAGGGAGGGAGTGGCAGGTTCTGAATGAAGCTGCCGAGGCTGCAATAATAAGCCTGACCAGAGTCACCAATACAGCTCCACTCAGGGAACTGAAAACTAATTCTTCCTGTGCTTCCTCTGACTCTTTCACCATTGTCACGACAGTTATCACAGTTGATTTGTGCATTTCCTTCCTTCTTCCTGACACTGACTGAGCTCATGACAGTTCGACTTTTAGCTTCATGTTGGAGGGATAAAAAGACTCAAGTGCAGTAAGTGTGTGTGTGTGTGTGTGTGTGTGTGTGTGTGTGTGTGTGTGTGTGTGTGTGTGTGTGTGTGTGTGAGTGTGTGTGTGTGTGTGAGAGACCTTACATGAGCTCCGTATACATATTTATCCAGCATTTTCCCTCCTAACGTTTGTCCTCCAATATCCCACACCTGCAGGGTCACGTTTAAATTGCCTAAAGGGGAAAAAGGAAAAAGGATAACCTGTGATATAAAATAACAATTGACATTTGAATGACAAAAAATATGTTTAAAAAAGTCATCTTGAGTCCATGTTCCCCTTTCTTTCTTAGAAAGGCTTTTGTCTGTTATTCAATTAAATCAAATGTTTGACAAAATGAGCAATAACATAATGACGCTGTAATTTTCAGGTTTCCGCCTTGGATGTTTTTTGCTCTTTTTGATCATTGTTTGTTTTAACAAAGTTTATAATCATGGGGAAATAACAAGCCAGCTGTAACTGGAGCCTGCATTTTGGGTGAGTGATCTCTATAATAAAAGTCAACGTTGTTGAGGTACATAATGGAAACAATAAATCAGGGATTAATCTTTCAAGCTAAGCACTCTTGCCTGGCAGGTCACCCACACCTCACATCCAAGAATATCCAGCTCAGAGATTAAGGGGGATGAATAGGTACGCTTACCCTCTAATTTAAACATTCTCAATACCCTGGCAGTAAAAAAAAAAAAAAAAAGACTTCTTATTAGCCTGGGAAGAGCTGTTTGCATTGTGCAATATCCTGCCAAGTAAGGAAAGTGAGGAGAATTATGTGCTGTTAAGGAAAATAGCAATAATTAAACAAAAAATAAGAGGAAAAGAAGACTCTTGTCCTCATGCCTGTGGAAAGAGAAAGAAGGACTGAATGAGAGAGAGAGAGAAAGAAGGGCACAAAAACCAAATCCAAATAAATATTTTCTTCCTCTGGAAAATGAAAGGGGTGGTAAAAAAAAAAGTCAAAAAGAGAGGAGGAGGGAGGACCAGACAGCGAGGAGTTTATGTTGGTGTGATGAAGGCCCTGCACTGGGCTGGAGCGGCGATGGGGAGCAGAGCGTACACTGTGGACACGGCTGGACGACTCAACTCCTTCATAAGTCCCCTTTTTAAAACGAGGGGAGGAAACGCTGAGGTTCACAGTCACTACATCCAGACTATACAGTGTCAATGTAAAGCTACATTGAGGAGTGCAATGAATAACGGTTCCTTGGTGTTATAAGAGCCATCCACCGCCCATCCACTGTGCTCGGACACTGGATTTATTTGTGTTTCAAAGATTCACGCTGACTCGACACCGCCGACGTTTTTTCTGCTTGTGCTTTTGTAAGAAGTAGAAACTGCGCCTGCGAGCCCAACAGACAAACATTAAAACTGATAAAGTCGGACAATTAGTTGGTTAAAGTTGATTAAGAGATCTTCCTCTCAGCTCAATCTCCATGTGAAGCCGACACAGCACAGCAGCTTCCGACAGTCAGGGTTCGAAAGAATTTATCAAGTTAAATCCATCTCTGGTCGATCCCCTTCGCTGCCTGTACCTCGCTGGTTTGGCTGAGACATCTGGAAGAGGTATTGTTATAAAAAAGCACACACAGAGGAGGCTGTTGTGTGCCAGTCGGCCTCGCCTCACCTCTCCCTGCGTTGGAAAATGTACATTAAGTTTGACAAGCTGGGCCTTCATGGTGAGAGGGGCCAGCACTGGCTATAGGCTACTCTCCCCCCCGCTGCAAAAGACCCTTACAGCCCCACAGAGACCCGGAGAGCCACACAACCTCTCCAATACAAGGCAGGGTGGGGGTCCTAACAAAGTTTGGGGGGGGGGGACCACCCAGCTTGCAGAGCCACCCTCCTCTTCATCAGCTCATCAACACCCAATTCCCCAGAAAATGGGCCATTTAACAACTGTAGTGTTGAACCCGTGTTGTTGCTGCTCCATTGATACAGACATATGTACACTATATTTAAACAAAGGTTTACAGTTTAGCACTCAAATGTACAGTAATTATTTCAGGAAAGAACTTACTGGAAAGAGAAGTCACGCGATTAACAGCATTTGTTCGAGTTCGTATTAAGGAGTTGAGCCCAGCCTGTGCTTATGGTTGGCTCCTTTCATTCTGACTCCACCACAACATTTTTGGGGGTTTAGTTCTCCTAAGTCTCATAAGCTGAAACTGACACAGAATCAAAATAGAATCCTTCAGCCAACTCACAAATCAGCATAACTTTTACTTTTAGCACTTAATTTGCCCTTGCTTAATGTTGTTTTATTAGTAATGAAAGAATGGAGGCACTTTGCAGATTTCTGGAGCTTAGGCTTTGGCAGAGTTTTAAGCAATGCCATTTAAAATGCTGAAAATCCCCATTTCACATGCTAGGAAGTAAAAATGGAGTACTTTCATCTAAATATAGCATTAGTCAATAAACATTTATTTTACAGATCTAAGGGGGATACAGAGTATGGCTTTATTTCTGCGGGTTCAACATAAACAAATAAGAGCATGAATGTTTTATGTGGTGCAGGACAAAGATCAGTTGAACTTGGGGATCAACGATATGAATATAAAATGTTAATGTATTTACTCTGTACTGTGCCCACAGAATTATGAGCAAGGCTCGCCCGTTTGGACATAAGCTGTCCATTGGCCTTGTGGAGTCGGAAAAAAAAGAAAAAGAGAAAAAAAAAGTGTGCTGTTTGCTCTGGAGAGAAGAGCTTTCAGAGTGAATAAGCCTGAGAAGTGGCAGACACTCTACAATGAGGAGCTACCAGAAAAGACACATTCAGCTCCCGACTTAACCTGAAGAATAAACTTAAGCTCTGCCTGGAAATGTCCGACTGAGAAAATACGAATTGCACAAGAAAATATGAGAGATAGAAAATACGACAGAAAGAGAAGAGACGGTGGAACAAACGGCCTCTTTGTTACACCTTCAGGTAATATTCGGGATCTTTTCAGCACTGATAATGTTCACACACAAACACGGGCTTAAGGTCGATATTATGGCATTAAAAACAATTAAGGGTTAAGTCAGTCTGTCTGTGTACAACCTTCAAATACACACATCCAAAGTATTTTACTGCAATAACAAGTCTGCAAGCTGCCGCTACGTGCTTGTGCACCACGCGTGTCCATGCCGAGTCTCTGAACAAGCGAGCGCTCCCAAAAGATTATAAAGGTGTCTCACCTGGAAGGCTTATTCTCTTCAGAAAGAAATCCAGGCCGATGGTTTGTTTGTACTGCTTCCCAAAGGCCTCCTGTGCAAACCTGGTGGCGAGTGATGTCTGAAACAGAGAGACAAAAGGGGAGAGACGCAGTGAATGAATGCCAGAGAAGCTCTCCAGCAATCAGGAGAACCAATAAAAAAAGGTGTAAGACGTTAAGCATTTAAATATTTAAGAAAAGAAAATGCTTTTTAGTGTAGCATACAGAGCAGCCTCAGCTTATAAACATTATTCACACATACAGTTCAGGCCATTGGTCACTAGCCCTGGGGCAAAATGCTACATGCTGCAAAACTCCATCCAGGGAAAATATACAGAATATTAATGCACTTCCTGAAAAAGTAATATTTCAGAGGTAAGCAGAACTAGAAAAACTTTGATTTCATTCACACTGAAGCAAATGCCAAACTAAGCTTCTTTTTTTACAATATCTCATTTTCTAATATTTATCTTCAAAGCGATTACAAAAATACAACAGTATAATTTATCATATCACTACACAACTCTTTTTTCCCCCCTCCAAATAGCGCACAGCCATAATTCTTAGGTGATGTAACCGAGACACAGGACATTAACTTCATCATTACAAAATCCATTTAAAGCACCTTCAAAAAACTTTGTGATTGACTGGAAGGTTACGCTGATGTAATTGTCTGCCTCCTCTGCCGTCTTGCCGCTCCGGCGAGGCTGTGACAGTGAAAATCAACGAGAAATTGCAAAAACAGGTGTCTGGAGTATGTGTCATGTCTCCAGACTGCAGACCTAATAATTGCCACAAATTATAAAACCTCCATCACTGTCACTGTTGTGTTTGTGGAGTAAAGGGGGTGAGGAGGGGGGGGGGGGGGGGGGGAGAGAAAAAAATAGCATGTTAGGGGCTCTCCTGAAATCCATGGGAATTCATAGCTAGGGTTTGACATGCCAAGTTTAATTCATTTGATGGATGAGGATAGGGAAAAAAATGAAGTGCTGAACGTCTATTAGCTATCTTTAGAGCAGTGTGCTTACATAAACACAACAGAGAAGTGAAGCAATGGGATTCCCTGAGTGTTCATGTGGCAGCGAATGCATTTTAATGTGGTTCTTGACAATCAGTGAGAGTAAGAGGATTTAAAAACTAAATTCTTTCTTTCAATCCACTGAGCTTTAACTCGAGCCAGCGCTGGTATCTCCCTCCTATTAATGAGGGTGTAAAGTTTAACCAAATAATGTTTCAAATTAGACTAGATTTTATTTAAGTTACTCCAGGGAAGACACGGTAGAATATAATTAGGATAACCTTTATGTAATTTAACCACAGATTTGTCAAGCAAACATGCGTCTCTGTTTGGCATTCCTAAGGCACTGATTTGTCACTGTCGAAGCCAAATTTCATATCAAACCTTTATGTGTATCCAAGCTTTTAATTTTTAAACTTTTAATTAAACACACTGAATGTTTTATCCGGATTTTTGCACCATGACTTTCTTGGTTAACATGTCCTCAGAGGAGCAGAATAATGTTTTATCCACCCACCTAAAAGTTCACTAAACCTAACAGACTTTTTAAATCTCAGCCTGCGGAGCATGTCACAGACGCAAGAGTGACTGAAAAATTACTAGAGGTGACTGACGCAACAAGGAGAAAATCGGCCATTTAAGTAGCCCAAACAATCACTGACAACACAGGAATAACAAGCTCGGACAGCAAAAATTTATTCCACATGCTCGCGTTGGCCTAGTCGGCCATTTGTCTTGGCATTCCAGTAGCTTGGCTCTCCTCCCTCGACGTAGTCCTTTTTTTCCACCATACAATTGGAACTAACCAGCGAATGTAAAAGCTGGCGTAATCCTGACACTCCAACAGAGAACAGCACAGGGTCACAAGTGATACCAATGCCGGGAAATGGGGGAAGTTCGACTGAAACAAGAAACTGGGAGAGAGAGGAAAAAAAATATGGCAAGCCGTCTACGTTCACATGTGATGCAACTCATATGAGCGGTGCAGTGCATTTTTGCAGCATGGCATCAAGACTGGGTCGTTATTCTCCTCCAACAATAAAAACAGAATAAAATGTGGCTGTTCTGCAGCGTTAAAATGAATCAATCTGACTGTGAAGAGCAACGTTGACACAGTAAGACCTGTATCTAACGCTCTCTTCACCCTATGGGGAAAGAAAACAGCAAATACTCAGAAAAACTGAGTGACTTAAAACTCAGGTTGAAAAATAGACTTGTGTGTAAGTCAGGCCCAGAGCCTTAAGAGCCTGGCTAAATGTGAGACTCCATATTTTAAAAACATCTTGCTCAGGTGGACAAGCCTTCCCACATCTCGCTGTATTTCTGAATGGACAACCAACCACAAGCAAAAATACCACCGAAAATGCTGTCCAAGAAAAACTGATCCGATTGCAATTTGCTGAGCAAATTGACATTAATAAGGGGGGAAACGGCATTCAAGATGTCAGTCAGTGGTGACTACTCAAAATGGGGGGCAGGGCTCCTGTTTTTTGCCCAAAACAGACAAGCAGGTAAGTCATTCAGACAGTGACGAGCTGACACCTGGCAGCGGTGTGAGGAGGGTTATTAATGTAGCGTATCTACTGGGAACTGACTGAGTTGTGTGTGTTCTGCGCTCCCCCCTTCCCCAAAAGAAAATGTCGACTTTCCAGAATGAGAACATTCATTTTTCTCATCGGTTCTCACCATTACTGCTACATTCATTTTCTTTCTCCCAGAGGAAGGAGAGATTAGTTAGGAAAGGAAAGGGGATGTGTAGCTGAAAAGCACTTGACGTCCCAGCCTTACATTCACACTCATTCATTCGGGGGATTCGAGATGCAGTGAAGAAGAAACATAGCTGAATTGTCATGACAACCTCCGTGGTTTGCTGCTAATGATTGTTTGGTGTGACTAAGAAAAAATTCCAGCGCTGTGGATTTACGTTAGGCCTGTTTAATCTACATCCTTTACATGATTTTAGTGAATATACTGAATGCTTCAGTCCAGTGGTTTTGAAAAGGGAAGGGGCAGCACCGGAAGATCCTGACAGCACCCTAAGGCGTTGAGTAGATTTAGGAAAAGGAGAGACAACTGCACTTAGAAAATAAGTCTTCATGTGTGTGAGTTTTCGCCTCGTTGTTCTTTTAATCTATCAAATGAGACAGTAGCAACATTTCTCACATGGACTATCCAGATATTTTTATTTATTTTTTTGTCAAATGGGGTCCCGTTCTCAGAAGGGGGTCCTTGGCCAGAACAAGAGAGGTACACCCACCATAGGCAATCACCAGTTGCATGCAGGAGCCGGGCTGAGCCAACGGTAGCTTCCTTTATCAGCTGTGATGTGCTGGATAACAGAGAGCAGCCTTAACTGTCCTGAACTTTGTGACAAACGTTGATGTACTATCTACATAAAATCAATAAAATATAACATCACAAGCTGGCGGCTGGCGGTTCTTTGCTCTCATATTTATTTCTTTCTTTGTTTAGTTTAAGACTTGTGTGGTCGTGTGTCGTACTGTGCACTCATAATTTTGTTGAACTCAACTCTTAAAACAGGCAACGTGCACCAGTAGATACATACATATATACATTTGTTATACCTTAATAGGGGCAATGTATCCTGGTGGAAATACAACTCATAAAATCCAAAATATACAAAATATTTTTTTTAATTCTTGGTGGAAATGTTAACTTAAGTGCAAATGAGATGCCTAGTAACATCAAAGTAAATAAAAAGTGAATAAAAAGAATAATTAACATCCTATTTTCCACTCCTGCTAGTTTATGGGTTAAAATACAATGACAATTAAGGCTTTTTCTATTTTCTAAAAGAATAAAATGTAAACTTTTTTTTTTAAGGAAAATTTAAGTAATATGATTTCCTCAAAATGCTTTTCTTATTATCTATTTAATTTAAGCATAAATGTCTTAGAGATTTTAATAATTAGGCCAAACAACAGTGTTAGCCAAAGCTGTGTTTCTATAGACCTACCTATAATTTAAACGAGACCCTTTAGATGAGTAACCAATATTAGATTAGCAGACAAAAACAACAACATATAATTTCTTCACAGCGTACGTCTACGGCTGCGTTCAGACCAAATGTGGGGATGCGGTTCGTCCATGCGGGGGTTCAGAGGAGGTGTGGGCGTGTCACTACAGGCTCACAAAGCTTACACCTCGATAAATTCATTAGCACACCCAACATGGATTAAAGACAGGGTAAACTTAATAGGTTTAGAATGACAGATTTGTGCCAGATTTAAATCCGTTTTGATTCTGTCTCAAAGATAGCATAACTACAGACATACGTTGACTCTGTAAAACTGGATTCAAAACTTGAATTACAAGATCAGACTCAACTGTGAGGAAATGCTTTTTTTTCAAAGTTGTATCTCTTTCCCACAGATCACACCGCTGAATTACTTAAGAACAAGGAATGTGTAGATCATCATAGCGACTATGAGCACAGCTCTCACACAGCGGCATGACTTGCATACTGATCCATTTATCATCATTTGTCTTTAGCTTTACCATTCAGTCACTACAACGCTTCATTAATACTGAGTTACTTAAGGTGCCATATTCAGGGAATTTTAAACATGTTATTACTGCACGTCCATTATCTACCATCACGTTTAGGATTTTTTTAGTATTTCTAACACCGTACTTTCTCTGTCCAATCACTCATTTAAACCATCTGAAGCTCTGGCTGACATAAATTCCTTCACTTTCAGTCAGTGTGAACGTGCCTCCTAACTACTACTACTGCGTCATTTATAAACCTACATCTTATTGGTTTTGGGAGACTTACAGGCGGCTCAAGGTTGTGGTCAGACATCTATTTGAGTACGATGTTGTTAGTAGCAACACTAATTTACAAAGATATGTTCATAAAATAGCAGCCAACTAATTTTGTAACAATCGCTAATTTTTATGTAGGAAAATTACAGTCAAACAGTAAAGCAATAAAATGCTACGTCTGCTGCCCACTTTTCGCAGATTGTAGCGGCTTTCTACATATCTCTCACTGAAAACGGAGCTGCAACTGCAACTGAAATATTATCAACCTCTGGTCATCATTTGGACTACTTTTTTCCACACAGATTTTTTGAGTTTCAGTTTCTCCTCCTCCTCTTCCTCCTTGTAAAACAGAAAGCTACATGTATGTTTTCACTGAGGATAAGAGATCATACCAAATTCATCCCAGTAAAGCAAAAACATCTCTGTAAAAAATAGTGATTAAATTAAGTTGTTAAGTTGAGGCACAGTCAGAAGTACTGTACTTTGTAAAATGTCCACAACAACAGTAAAAATCTGATTATAAGAGGGGAAAGTTCTTTACAACGAACTGTAAACTGCGTATAAATGCAAACAACCAGCTGACAAAACTATCGCTCCTATTACAGGTTGATAATTGTGACAACAATAAATCTCTATCACCACCAATTATTTTCAGTATGGTAGTTATTAATGGTGCAGTCGATATCTCTCTGCTGCCTTTAACAGCTGATGAGTAACTCTTTAAACAGTAAGTGATCACTGAGGCAGACGAAGTGAAGTTCAGATGTTCTATTAAAAAAAAAATACAACAATAATAATAATAATAATCATAATCATAATAACAATCAATGATCTGTTGATGTTGGGTGTGTGGTTATCATAAGAAGAAAAAATCCAACATTAAATTTGATTTATATTATTCCGAATCCTTCCATTTGGAGTCTCCTAAACTGGACATCTGAGCATGTGACCTTTTTGTCACATTTTTTATGATATCAATCGATACTATATTCCTATACTATATTCATTTCAATAAATGTTCAAATGATCCAATATTTCAGCAAAAATCAAAGATTAGATAAAAAAGTCCAAACACATTTGTGTATCAGAACTTTGTTTTTATCTTCTTTCCTCTCCCATTAATCATTTCATGACCCCTCAGATTTATCTGGTGACCCTTTAGAGGGTCTCCACCCCTAAGTTGAGAAGCACAGGACTAAACTAGCTAACCATATATAAAGTAGTTAGAAGTACCATCTCCACCTCCAGCAGCTACAACAGTAACATGCTGATTACACACTGATGCTTCAGTATCAATAATTAATGTAATTTATAATGGTGTACAGTCAGAGGGACTAAATGCCTACTTTTACTGTAATAATTTAAGTACATCAAACTGATGCTACTTATGTACTTAAGTAGGACTTCTCACGCAGGACTTTTACTTGTAATGGAGTGTTTTTACATTGCTGTGTTGGTACTTTTACTTGTGTAACAGATCTGAACGCTTCGTCCACCACTCGACGTTTTAACATTCAATAACGTTGCTATGATTGCTAGCAACTTAGCAACATTAGCGTCGGTCACCATGGTGACTGGAAGCACCGCAGCGTCACGGCGAGCGTCGTAAAGAGCAGCATACGGATTAAACCGTCGTGTAACACACAGTGACAGTTATTGTGAAGATATATTAGACATGAAAGCTTCACTTCAGTAACGTTTATGTGAAAGTTATGTGCGTCGGTGTTGGTCTCACCTTTCCGCAAGCACCGTCTCCAATCACTACAATCTTCAGCTGTCGGTCTTGGCTGTCCTCCTCCGAGTCCGACATGATGCTGAAATGTGCCCGGACAAGTAGCTATCTGTGTGTGTGGAGGGGGGATAACCCGAAACAGTAGCAGATGATGACTGCTTGATGAATGTAGCTGCCAGTGCTAATCACAGATGGATTAAACGACCGTTGAGTGGGCAAGCAGACGCCATTTTGACTCCATAACACAGACGCTGTGCTCGGCGTGATCCACTCTCACAGTGCTGCCTCAGTGTACAAGGTGTTTCTTATTCAACGATCCAACATCGACTGTAAAAAAACAAAAAAACAAAAACAAACCCCATGACACGATTTTGCTAGGCAGATATTAAAGTTATCTCTCTGAAGCCGTGTTTCTTTCAGAGGAAAATATCAGAACCGGAAACCCCGCCGTCGGCAGTATGGTTTCATCCCATGTGTGACGCGCTGCCGTTGCCATGGTAACAAGGGTTACAGTGTGAGTATAAAAACATGAAAAATCAAATTTAAAAACATTAAAAACAGCCCTAACTTTAGCTGAAGAAAGCAGAACATCTTGTTGAAGTGGTGGAAAGTAACTAAGTACAGCTTTTTGAGGTTTCATATATTTCATAGTTTTCTTCTATTACTTTTTAGGGTAATACTTTTGCGTTTTTTGACAGCTAGGCCTATTGTTACGAGTTACTTTGCAAAATGCCTACACACAAAACATGATCAGCTCATAAAATAGTATGCCCTACCACACATTAAACTTCTCCATGGCCGGATCTACCATATGAGTAATCTGGGCAAGTGGGGCCCAGGGGGCCTTGAGCAGAAAGGGGCCCTCAATGATGGGAGAAAGAAAAAAGTGTGTGCTTTATATCTATTAATTTATTTATTTTGACGGGCACCACAGAAATATGACACTAGGCTTTACCCACTCTCTTGATGTTGATAATCACTGTCAAAAAGCAGTGATTTTAATAAGTTGTTTGGGGGGTCTGAGCTTCAGTGCCCAGGCCCCCTTGGGGGCACTAATCTAGACTTGAACTTCCCAACTGTATATAAAGTAGCAAGGCTAAAAGCTCCTTGACCAATTTATTGCACCATTACTTTAAATGCTGCCTATACATTAATAATAAGTTTAGTAACAGTAATAATCAGTCATAATAACTCAATAATATTAGATATAACATTCTTAAATGGTCCATTCTGCAAATGACTAATTTAATAGTTGTCAATAATATCATTATAATGCAAGAGTTCTCTTGTAATGGAAACAATATGATCAGTTTATAAAATATGGTGCATTGCTGTATATTAAACTATATATAAAGTAGTCAGGCTAAAAGCTCCTCGTTCCTTTTTTCATCATGGCTGTAAAATGCTGCTTACACTTTAATTATAAGTAACATTGATAAATTGTAATAATCCAATAATATAAGGTAGCCAGTAACACTCTTAAAGTGTCCATTCTGCATAATGACCCATTTTAGTTTTGATAGGCTACTTTAAGTACATTTTGTTAATACTATCATTTTAATGTAGTGTGCAGAGTTTAATGCAGGAGTTTAACTTGTAATGGAGTAGCTTTACAGAATATTGGTATAATGCAGTTTTTAGGATCAGTATACTTCTTCTACAAGTGTGTTGTTTATTCAGACTATTTAAAGTTGGGTTGTTTTAACTACGATGCTGTCATCTTGCCTCTTCATCTGTCTGTCTTTCTCTCTCCCATTTGCTCTCTCTCACACACACACACACACACACACACACACACACACACACACACAAACACACTCTCTTGCGCAGGGTACATATACTGTAATCCCATTGATTTAAGAATAGGACTAATATTTTTTCATGAATAGACTATAGACATCAATCAACATTAACATTTAATATTTATAATAATATGTTACTATTACATTGTATTCATCAATTAAGTATATAAAATATTGCCTATCAGCTGAAAACTACTGCACTAGATATTTCAATTGATATTGATAATAAAACAGATTTATAATATACTTCTCATGGCCAACTGTGCTTTACTTGCCTCCGTGCAGTAATCTTATGAGCTGCCTATCATCCCATACATGTGCACATACAAGCTTTAGGCGCTGGTTATGAGGACTATATGATGATTTAGCTTCACCTGAATGAAATTACAGTTCCCAGCTGTCAAACAGTTTTAAATCTGACAGGGGTCAATAAACACTTGCAGCCACCTTTAAGGGTTTTGCTTGAAAAAAAATGGAGGTTTTGCGGTGTTAATCGACTTTTCAAAAGTTAACATTAGTCTTGAAGCTTTCTGTTCGTAGAGAGACGCATTCATTTTTCCACTACTCAACAGCTGAACAGTCTCCCAGTTTGCCACAGTCGAAGGAATATCTTAGCAGCTGTGTAATGTGATTGCTCGAGATGTCACACTGATGTATTTACCAAATGAAATATGACCATCATTGGCAAATTGTAGCTGCAGTCTTGAATAAATTGACAAAACAGATCATTTCAATCAAATTCTTTTGTGCCATTACTTTATGCTGTATTTTTAAATGATTCCAAATTAGTTCAAGACTCGCTTTAATACAAACAAGTAAAATGTAGAATTTTTAAAAAATGCTTTATTGTTGAATTAATGGTCCTGGTGTGTTCAGGACTGTTTTCCAGCTTTTTAAATTGTGTATGTTTTTAGATGTTTGCAGTAAATTTGTCCTTGAAGGTAAAACATCACACAAAGAAGCAGGCTAAAAATGTACATCTCAGATACTCAGAGAAGTGAAAATAAGACAGTTATTCATTGGAACATAATATTCTGTGTCAGTGACCTTGCTCCAGCCTATTATCGTCTTATTAAACACGAAACATTCAAAATGGAGTATTAGGACACACAAAGGATCTCTTAGAGTAAGTTTAGTATTGAGACCTGCAATCTGCAGCCTGTGATCACACACAAAACATTTCTATGTTTACTTTTTATAAAGTATATGCCAAATGTCCTTTATATTTACTCTGTTGTTGGACATTTTCAAAACAAATCTGAATCTTTTTAATCATAAAAAATAAACGGGACGTTTCACTTCAAATGCCCAAATTCCACTACACATATCACAGGTTAATGTTTGATGATGGTGTTTATTATGAATGAATATTTGCGTCTTCATGTTATATGTTTTGTCATATCGGAGGAGAATATGGACTGTGGTGTTTTACAAGCCAGCCTCGTCTTTCACTCTTTTCTCTGCAGGGGGAAGGATGTCGCTCTCATGGGGGATGAGGAGGAATTTGCACCTGGAGCACTTTGAAGCAGGTGGAAGTGACTGTCAGGTCAGTTCACCATGAGGGTGAGATTGGCAGCTTCCCAACCGGACACAAAAAGGTCTGGAGGAAAATGAAACTTCATTATTTATTTTTATTTTTTTTTTATTTATTTTTTTAAAGGAAGCTTCAGAGCAAAGACGAAGACGGTCAATCGTATGTGCGGTAGCAGCAGTTTAAAATCGTTTATTAATTACATTTTGTTAGTTTCAATGATGTATTCTGCTGCTGTGATCAAGTAGGTTTGTGCAAATTTAGCCTTTATAGGGTAAAGTTTAGGCTATTACTTCCATTTATTAATGAGAAATTTGAAAGCTGTAGCACCAAATGGATGACTTCCCGATTTACGAAGCAATCTGCACACTCCTCCTCTCCTTAATAATTATATATATCTAACAAAAATTCAAGACATTGAATTAATTTGTTTTGTTTTTTGTTTTGTTTTTAATTTTACAGTCCACAATTAAAAGTTTTTGGTAAAAAGATCATGCAGTTTTCAATTGATTTGTTAGAGGTTTACACTTTTTGACGCCCAACATGATGATACCTTAATACAAATGTAAATAGTTAAGCCAATTAATAGAGATAAAAATGTTTAAATGCTTAAATACATGAAACCAGCCAGTCTTTATGGATTTGTACTCGTTTTACATGTTATAAAACACGCTATTTATAATCCTAAAATCGTGATCTGAAAATTCAGGGAGCTCTAACATGGTTTATTCTCGATTATAGATGCTGAGAATAAATTAAATTCACCTGTCATCAGATCTTAAAATACTGAATTTCTTGGCTCGAGTGAAAGTCCTGTTTGCATTGACGAGATCGTGTCACCTGTTTCATAGATTGTCAACCTGCCAAAGATTTTCTTTTAAATGTGAATATTGAAATTAGTAAATTAATCTCATTAAAAAAACGTTTTGTTTTGTTTCTTTCTTAGTTTCTCTTGTAAAGTAAATGAAGATATCGTGAGTGAAAGACAACCTACCAACCAAATCCTATGTTAAAATGAATGATTTAAAACCTCATTAACACTGGATTTCTCACATGACCATTTTTTAAGGATAATTTGGGGTAAACTGTCTCTTTGCCACAGTTGCTCCTCTTTACATGCTCTGTACGGGATTCATGATCACCTGTAGATGTGAACACATAACTTTAATTTGCCATAATTTCACTTAAATCGAGCATAATATAGGCTGTAGTTTACTCCCGGGTGTGTATTACGTGTCAGATAATGTCTATTAAATGCCAATTTTCTATGATAGTACTGTTACTTGATATGAAACAACACCTGCGGAGTCTCTCTGTAAATTAATATAATTACTGCTCTGAACAAAAGTCAAGAACAGACGGCTGATTTGTCCTTGACCCACAACACGATGAAGATCAGTTTAGGCCAAAAAGAAAAAAAGTCCATATGCTATTTACACGGGAATAAGAAGAAAAATCATTTGACAAATAAATTACATGGAATAAAATGGAGTGTGGCAGCGCGGATGTGTCAGATTTCTGGTTGGTAAAATCTGATTTCTTTTTATTCCCTAACAATTTTCCAAATTCCCAAGGTGTGCGTTTTTCTCCTGAGGGAGAATAGTTTATAAAGATTAAAAGTAGATTGATTATTCGTTTTTAATCAAATCCTAATTAATTTCTGTCTTATTCTGTTTCACAGCATTAACAGTCACAGCATATTAATCTATAAATTGAATATTTTTCCCACGCATTAAACGTAAACTATGAAAAAAAATAACGGGGAGACGCTGGAATGGGGCTAATGTTCACTGATGGGGGTGTTTGCATTTCAACGTTTGCAGGCTGAAAGGATAAAACAAAAATCAGCGACATGTCCCTCTATATCAGATATCTCCACATGCAGGTATGAAAGGAAGTTATGTGGGACGGTCCACTCCTCAGTATCCCTCTCAGTCCTTTAAGCTCCAGCGCAGCCAATGAGGAGCATCACTGCCGCTACAGAGGGCCTCGGGTGGCTCATACCTGCATCAAGGAGATCAGATTTTAGGACAAATAGGCGCCGTGTTTGAGCAGGGGGGACTATTTCTACCATATAGGGTTAAAAAAAAAAAGATGGGACACTGATGAACCAAAAGCGTATATACACCCTGCTGTCAGGGCGTTTGTATGCGTAAAAGCGCAGTGGTATTACGCAGTGCTGCCAGTGCTAAAATAGAGATGTTTCCAGCTGTGTCACCATGAATGTTGATCTTTGGTGCTGTCATTGTTCATGTTTCTTATTATTTTATGTTCTGTTACGATTATGTTTGCCTCATTTCCAACTGTCAGAGAGTAAACTGAATTCCTTTATTAATCCTGATTTACAGCATCCCACAGAGCGTGTGTAGGTCTGAGAGGGGTGGAGGTGTTTTATGAGGCCAAAGAAGGATTGCTGATGTACGGCAGCTCCCTACAGACCCCAGCTTAACACTCAGACTTTTACTGGATACAGAATAATGGCCAATACAACTCCAGCAATACTTCAGGTCCAGTGAAAGACAACCTCAAAGAATGTTCCTGTGGGAAAATATTTACAATGTTTTGTATCCTCCAAAAACCCAGAATGAGGATCTTTTTTTCTTTTTTTTAACCCTGCTTGACTTAAATTTAGGCGCAGTGACATGGGCCTCCTTAACCCTGCAGTACCCCTCTCCTTGTGTTGACATGCAGCCCTAAAGGTAGCTGTCAGTTTGCCCTGTCCTGGAATCACACAGCTATTCATCATTGTTTGACAGGTGTGTATGTGGGGGAAAAATCTATAGTGGTCCAGATGAAACCTACAGGGCATCAGAGCACAGCACTAACATCATGGTGAGATGATGAGGAGGAGAAATTAATAAGGAAGTTTCATTAAAATAAACTTATTTTACTTGCAACAATGGACATGATAAACACACTTCTATTTAATGCATATGTGGCTTTAGTGGAAAATTGCTCCTGTTTATTAGTCAGTACTTTTTTGTGCTCTCAGACAGAGACAAATAGTCCCAAACCAATGATAAAATGACAATTAAGTTATTTATAAACCAGGTTAACATTTTATAAAGGCCAATTTCACTTTGTTCAAACTTTGGACAGATTTTTGTAGCAGTTTGTGCAAGAAAGTAGGACCTACAAGATAACCACTCAGATTATAACTGTGTTTTTATAAATGTGTTTTTATGCTTTTACCTGACTGCAGTTACTGATTTGTCAAATAAAAAGTCAATTTCTATTACAGCGCTGTCTAAAACAGTTTTTGTTTGTAGTGATTGTTATAATTATTGGTAAATTCTGACTGCTTTGTTATTATTCAAATAGGAAATGTCTATATTGCACTTTGTAAAAGTCTCAAAATAAAATTGCATCCAAATGATAGTAATGCCTGATATGTTTTAATGTTTTTCGGTCTAAACAGTCATTTAACACAAAGAACACATGTACATTTCAATAGGAGTTGCCCTGTTTTGGCCACACGATCACTTTCAGGCCAACAACACAACAAAACGCCTGTTTTCAGTCTGACACTGTACATGCCCACACTATAATGTGTTTTACATTGAAATAATGTCATGTATATGCTCAAAAGTGCTGAAATATCTTACCTTTACAAACACAGCAAGAAAAAAACACAACCTGTAACAGAGACAGTTATTTGAAAGTCAATGGAATATGCCTATTTCCAATCACTGCAGAGGTAGGAAGGCGCATGTCAAATAAAAACCAACATAAGGTGACATTTTCAGTCTGTTTTAGGCCGCTGGTTCCCACAGTGGGGTCCTGGGGGCTTCAGAGGTCCTGAAGGGGCTCCCCAGCAGAGCGAGGGACGCTTTAATGTTACTGCTGTGTCTCTCCTCAGAGGTTAACATACTGATTTGTATAAGGAGGTCCGGTCTCTCCACTCATATACAGTTCAGAGAGTTTTACAACTTCTTTCCTCGGGACAGAGTTACTAAACGAGGGAGTCAGTTTTTGGAGGATGTTGAAAAAACACAAAAAAGTGTGGGAACCCTTGGTTTGGCCTGGACAACCCGATGAGGCAGAGCCGCTGAGCATGAGTCTCCTCTGGTCTCCTCACTTTTGATTTCCTGGGAGCGAATATGATAAAACAAAAATGAATAAATACAGTCACCGTGTTCTCACTGATTCCCCGCACACGCAGAGAGTGTCCACGCAGGGAGGCAGTAGGCGTAGGGATAATAGTAGGATGGCTGCAGGGAGAGCAGCGGGGGCCGCAGGATCTCTCCCGGGCTGTACTGTCTCTGGTCGTCCCGCACCAAAACTTTCACCGCCACCTTCTTGGCCGCCGGGGTCGACGCCATTAGATCGGCGGCCATCTGGCGACGTTTCGTCTTATACCTGCGGTTCTGGAACCAGATCTTGACCTGAGTCTCTGTGAGCTTCAGGGAGGCCGCCAGGTCCGCCCGCTCCGGTCCGGACAGGTACCGCTGGTGGTTGAAGCGGCGCTCCAATTCGAAGACCTGCGCATGGGAGAAGGCCGCTCTGGAGCGCTTCTTCCTCTGTTTGGGCTGGTCCAGGCTCTTATCGTCCAGGGTGCTGGAGTCTGAGAGAGGGGAGACACGCAGATGGGCCATGCAAGTGAATTCCTGCATTTGTTTGCATTTGTTGATCTCAGGTGAGCTTGGTTTGTTTTTGGATGTAACAAAAAAGGGGGAGATACTAAATGAAAGGAGAGTGAACATTACCGAGGGTTTAAATGTCCCTGTTTTAGCACGCCGTAAGAAATTCGCTTCTATGAATTAATTTAAGGTCGCTGGATGCTGTAGCTTTTTAAATTAAAGTGAAAAATGCCTGAAACTAAGTTTTCACACAGGCCTAAACGCCACAACGAGAGTGCAGACCATTATTTACTAAGAGGAGATAGTTTCTTGAAATACTACATCGTGTGTTTCTGGTTGTTTATGACTTTAGTCCAAATTTAAATGGTGCCAAATGCAGCATATCTTAGCTTACAACCATGAGGACTGCAATTACTGCTTATAAACATTAGTGTAATAGTGACAACGTTTCACGATGGGCCAATGCAACCATTTTATATTCGTGCGTAAAAACAGGCTAATTCGTGCGTAATAGTCAGGTTTTGAAAATAAGCAAACAGGCCTGATTATCCTACAGTAACAAAGTCTGGTCATTTTATCAGTACAGTACTAAGAGAGCACTGGGCTTTTTATTTCAGACTTGCCACTTTTTTAAAGTTTCATTGGAGCATTGTGGTTTCTGGACTATTAATCAGATCAGAGAGCCACACTTGGTTTTTTGCTTTGTAGTCTTGCAGTAGTCTTTCTCTGTCACTTACCTGTAGCGTTATTCGGCTCACTGTCACTCTTTGCGTTTTCCACAGCTGCAGATTCGTGGTCCGTTTCCTCCTGCAGACTTTCCTCCGGCACATCCGACACAGGGTCTCCGTCCTTCTCTGACTTGCACACGGCCGGAGTCTTGCTGTCGTTGTCATCGCTGAGTCCCGAGTCCGAGTCGTAACTTTTCTGGTCCGTCGGCTCACAAGACTCCCCATCATCTCTCCCAGACCCGCCGTTCATCTCCCCAAATATTTTCCAGCAAGCCGTCTTGGAGAAGCACATGTCCAAATCTGGCAAGTGTCGGCTGTCGTCTTTTTTGTTCAGGATGGCTTGGATTGAGAAAGGCATCAGCGAGTTGCCACGAACGGCCATTTTCAGAAAAGCGAAGTTTGCTCGGTCTTCAAGCTGTGTAATTAACCGGCCCAAGTAGTGGAGCATATGTCAGTTCATCCACATTTTAGGCTACTCCCTCCGTGGAGCACTGCTGTCGCTTAACTTTTCCCCCCAGCAGTTGGTTTCTGGTCGCATCCCAGCGGGAGAAGCCGTGGAAAGTTTCTCCTACATCCACAGGCACGATGCTGCTCCTCCGCATAGCTCTGCCATCAGCCCGGGCTCGCTCCAGTCTCCGGCCCTTTTCACTAAGTTTTTTTTAACCATCCACCCTCACCTGTGACTGACAGGCACTCCTAGTCGCCTCCTATTGGTCGAGAGAGAAGGGAACCCGTCTCAGGATTGGCAACTGTAAACGACGTCATGCTGCTTTCAACCGGGTGGGAAAAAGTTTAAGGGTGAAAGAAAAGTTTGGTGGAAGCTTTTCACAGGAGGTGAAACTGACATTCACGTTGCAACCACACACATTGACTCCAGCAGCAACTCCAGATCCATTTTTGTGCCTTTCTGTTTTTGTGAAATCAAAATTGATGGTTTATTTTGTTTAATTAATTTAGAGGGGATGTATTCTTATCATTATTAAAGTGTAGATGTCTCTGAACTCGTGGTGATCGGAATTTGGGAAGTCAAAATCACGAGGTTCCCGTGCGTAAAACTCTGATATGACAAGAAAAGCTGTAACAACAATACCACTAGAAAATAGAACTGAAGCCTCCTGTGTCCCATTTTCTCCACATGACCTGAATGCAGCATCAGGACAATACATTTGTAGTGTAAGACATTATTTTTAAAGCTTAACCCTTCATCATCCAGGTCTTTTTGGAAGTCCGGTGCGTAAAGTGACTATTTTTTCTTGGGTAATATTTTGGGCACTGAGCACAGTGTGTCAGGATGTTGCCGACGCACACTGTCTTCTTTTTATTACACCTTGAAGCCTCTGAGATTCTCGTTTTTGTCATTTCCTTGGCAGGCCTGCATCATGAATCGCCATGACCAGGTAGGCCTCGAACCAAAAATCTTGCATTCAGAAACATAAAGCAAAAATTAGTAGTTGACCCACTGTTGGCTTTAAAACTGTCTCCTTAAAAAGAGACAAAATATCTGATAACAGGACAATTGTGATGCTTTTATACGATGGTGCTCTTATTTTTTAGCTTTTTATAAATGTGGTGTATTTTGTGACAGTGATGTATACTTCTATAAATACTTAAGTGACACCTAAAACAATTGAAATGATTGCCTGAATATTTCACTCGTTAAAAAAGCAGATTTTTATTTATGGATTCTCAGACTGCCAGTTTTTGCAGCGTAAAAAGGAAATGTTTATTTTCTTCTACTTGCGGCGGATTTCTTTAATACCGTACATCAGCAAAACTCGTAGAAATGACTGACTGGAGGATTATTAAGTGTGAGCAGAATGAAGACACATGAATGTGGCTCTCAGCTGCAGTCTTGTGACTGTAAATCGACAAACATCTGTCGCTGCAGATCCGGATCTTGACCTCTGCCGTTCTTCAGGTCGCCTGCTGCTGCTTTCATTCACCAGCCAGTAAAAATTCACATCATCTCTCACAAAATAATATTTTGTTCAAAGGCGTGAATATATATATTTTTTTAGATATGTTTTATGAAGCGGTACAATGAACTCATAATAAGCCTTTATATATATATAAAAAAAGAAAAAAGATACAAAGCCACAACTGAAACACGCAGAGTTCAAGGGTGATACTGTACATGTATCCTTAAAGCAATACGCTTAATAAAGGCTCATTAACTTTAATATTTTATTCTTTAAATTTAGATTTATTTGGAGTTATAGCTGATTTATTTAACTTTATTAATTCAACCAGCCTTAATAAAAAACTGAAATCATAAACCTGTAATTAACCAGCCTGTAATAATTTATATGAATTAAAATGGCCTGATGACTCCAGTTCTGCATTAATACACTGTAAATATTGGTTTTTTTTTAAAAACTATATATAATTAACAGCCTAATTTGTTGCTATTATTTTTTGTTTAAATCTTAAAAAGATTAACAAGATTTGTGTGGGGATAACACATGTTCTTATTTTTATGTAGCCTACATCAAAAAGTCAAAAAATGAAAGACTAGCTTTTGTCAGGAAAGAATGAAACAGGTTTTTATTTGGTTATTTTGTTAATTTGCTGCTTTGGTTTTTGTGTATTTTCTGATATCAAAGCTTCAGGCTAATGCGCGCAGAAACAGATTATTTCCAGAGTCTGATGAGAAAATTTCCGCTGACCTGAAATTCGTTTGGAAACAAACCTCTGAAACTTTGTCATTAATCTTTGCTCCCAGAGGTCTCATTAAAACTGCGTCTGCTGGTAAAAGCCTGTGGAGAGGCGAAGTTTATCATTGTGCGTTTTGGATAAATGACACCTTTTCTCCTGCGTGTCTTTGGATGCGCATTAAAGCAACAGAAACAGCTGCATTAAACTTTAATCTCTGCATTAGATTCCGTCATAATCATGAGATTAATAAAGAAAAATTTGGCTGCAAGTAGAGTTATAATATTCATAAATGGAGCTGACTTCACAGCATGGATTGGTCAGGGCTGCAGTCACCTTGTGCAGACCAGTTGCATGCATATATTATACCATCTAGTGGCCACTGAAAATAAGTCCTGACCTTGACTTTTTGGCATCTCGTCCCTTTTGGGGGTTAATTACATATGAGGGGATTTTTATTCTAAATATATTTAAATTCACTTTTTCAGATCTCTAACACTAACTTTCACGTTTCAGGCTGCAAGACTGATAACTAACAGGGTTCATAACAGCATGATTTATGTCCTGTTCTGGAAAAGTCAAGTGAATGTTGGTGAGTAAAATTATGTGGCATTGTCTCAGGCTTGGATGTGACCTTGAGGATAAAAGTCTGCATCACCGCAAGCAAAGAAAACACAACTGGAAAAGGGGAAAAGCAAAAAGAACACTGACACCGTCTGGATATTTTCACACACCCTGCCCTTGTTCTTTTAGAAACTGCTCATTTCACACAAGGCCAATACACAAGTGGTACATCACATCTTTTTTTTTTTACTCTCTTCTATTGTAAAAAAGACCTATTTTTCTTCTCTGCGTCCTTCATGCATTCTTTAAACTGTTGTCTTTTGTCCTAAAACCAGCCTAAGTGACCCCTACGCAGGGTTTTACCCTGGAAAAATGGAAAATAAATACCGTCTGCCAATTCTCCAACAAAGTGAGTCAGTGTGCGCCTATCAATGTGATGTCAAGCAGAGCTCCAGGGGTTACTCTGTGTTTTGGTAACCACACTGGGAGGAA
This sequence comes from Scomber scombrus, assembly GCF_963691925.1. Lineage (NCBI taxonomy): Eukaryota > Metazoa > Chordata > Actinopteri > Scombriformes > Scombridae > Scomber > Scomber scombrus. Next base: position 12,386,329 of record NC_084978.1, read on the forward strand.
GAGTAATAAGCAGTAAGTAGCTGTAAGTGGCAGGAAATGTAAACAGCAGCAGCAACAGCAGCTTGGTTTTCATTCAGACAACTGTAAAAATACACAGCTGCTTTGTTGTGATTCATATTTACAGTCAAGATGATCATCTGGGCAGCTGAAGATGCATTCAGAACATTAAATATGGCTGTGAAAGTCATCTTAAAATATTTGTCAAGGAAACAAATTCTGATCATATGTAAACTTCTATATAACAACTCTAAATGAAGAATCTAGAATGTCTTTGTACCCAATGTTTCACATATTGTGTGGCATTTGGTTCAGTCTTTCAGGCAGTCATCACTGATGGGAAACATTTTAAAACGTAAAGATTAGCGTCACATTTAACTTCTGTAATAAAGTCAATTCAGATGTGATGAGTTCATATCACATGAGCCTGAAAAGTAAAATCTATTCAAGGAGTCACTGCTGACTTTGGTGAATTGGAGAAATATAATAACAGCTGCAGCAGTCTGGATATAGCACATTCATTATTATTATAAGAAGTAGTATTATTGTTGTTGTTAGTCATAGTAGTGGTAGTATTTTAAAAGTAGGAAATGGTTATGGTTGCTGCAAAACTCCAATTTTTAGTCCTGTGATCTATGATTTCTGGGTGTCTCTGTGAAATCACATTTAGTTCAAATTAAACAATATACTGTACATGTATATCTATATATATACATCAATGGAACATTCATAAAGTCTAGGGCTGCGAGTACATATTATTTTCATTATTAATTAATCTGTTGAACATTTTTGTGATTTAACTCTTTAAAATCTAATTTAGTCTTTCAAAACACTTGTAATAGATTATAGAAATATTTATATATATATTTCTATTTCTTCTGGCTAGTTTTGCCTGATCAACAATTTAAAATCCCAGTGATACAATACATTTTCAGTCAACATTTTGATAAACTTGAATGAGAAAACGTTTGGCATTTTTGTTTGATAAATGACTTAATTAATACCAAAAATCAGATAAATGGTTTCAATCAACATGAACAAATAAACTTTGCTGTTAATTTAAAACGTTTGTGCTCTGAATCTGAGGCTGGTTCTTCTGGACAGGAGGGCTCCATCTGCTGGTGTGAAAAAAAACCTGCTGTTACAGAAAAAAAAGGAGTGATATTGAAAGATGAGACGTTCACTACATAATGTCTGTGCCGGGAAAAGGTGTATTTGGTCTTCTTCTACAACAACACGATTCCCTAATATCTCCAGACTCTTTGTCTGCTCTCCTGCGTGCACATTCCCCTCTGTGTAACACGAGGGTGAAATCCCCACCACCACCTTTCCAGTAAAGAAATAAACTTTAATGGCACAGCCCCCCACCACCACCTTTTTTTTCCTCCCCTGCCTCTTCTTGTAACTTTAATCTCGCATTTTAAACAGAAATCTCGCCTGATGCAGTAACATGCCGGTTGCCATGGTAACCGGCGTCTCTGTTTCCCCTCCTCTCCAGGGTGTGTGTTTATGACAGGTCTTGAATTTTTTCTCTTGCGTGCTGGTATGAAGAAGGAGGCTCACAGCATGCCATACCCTCCCCTCTTAACCCACCCAGCCCACCCCACCATCACCCCTCACACACACACACACACACACACACACACACACACACACACACACACACACACACACACACACACACACACACACACACACACACACACACACACACACACACACACACACACACAAACACACTTCTTATGTGAGAATAGCTGCCAAATTGTGTTCAGATGGAGCAATACGTAAGAGGGCACTGCCAAGAGTCATTTGCAATAAATGCTCCTAAAAACGTCCTCCAAATTTCTCACCAAATATCAGCTCTGCAGTGATAGCACCCTTAATCAACCTCAACATTGGAAAGTGGAAGGTGGTGTGTGTGTGTGTGTGTGTGTGTGGGGGGGGGTTACTGCCAGCTTTAAGTGTGCTTTTAGTGGCCCAAGTTACAATTGAACCCTCCAGTTCTTTTTTTTTTCTTTCCAAAAGCCTTGCATGCGATGGAGCACTAAATGTAAGAGCCCTTGGGACTGAACACTTAATACAGTAAATGGAACCAAGAGACAAGCAGAGAGCAGTCATCCTGAGTTCCTCCTTCTCTTGGAAGCTATTCAAAACATCTCGGCAATGGCTACATTACTGGAGACACAGGAGCAGGAGCACTTTCAGTGGGGGGATAACCCACTGTTACAGTCCAATTAATGTGTGTAGATAGTGCAGGCGTGATTTATAGTTTATTTTCAGGTCTGCTGTGCTGACAAACGAGCTTCTATCCGCCTCTGGCACGCTAAAGATAATGCATTCAGCTCAAGCACATCATGAAAGGCTTCTCGAGTCTGAAGGGCCTGGCTGTGACCGACTCTTTCTCCTTTGCTCACGCCTAAATAAAGACGTCCTTCAAAAGCAGCAGACGTCCTTTCACTGGTCTCATGTCAAATGTAAAATACCACTTTTGAGCATGAGAGTTGATGTAGTTATAAAAACTTCAAGGACCATTTAGAAATTCTTGACATATGGGCCATTTCTTTTCAGACAGTGAAGTGGACGTCTGGACTGCAGCTGCACATAATTTACCTGTCCGACAGGTGCAGCCTATCATCTTAGAGTGCAGAAGACTTAAAGGATGAGCCTGGCATCATTCTATATTCTTATCAACAAATGCTATGAAATCATGAAAAAACAACAATGTGTTAGTCCGTCTCTGAACACTTTCTGACTTCTCTGCCTTGTCTGTGGCCCATTTGCATCTAGTAAAGACATAAAACCTTAAAAACTTGATTTTCTCAAACTGTTGGGCACTGTAGTTTTTAGCATAAAGTTACTATAGCCAGACAGATATGCTATTAAGTTTCCTTATACATCCCATAAAATTAATATATGAAGAACAAGGAATGGGGACATATGATTGTTTGCTTTGTTTGTACATGTGTGTTTGAATTCAGTGACCGAAATAAACTAAACTAAACAAAAAAATTCAATAAATGTAATTAAATATTTTTGATAAGATTCCACTGAATTAGATTTCTTAACAAGCGTGGGGCCAGACATCTTATAGGTGAAAAATAAACTTGCTCTCTAATGCAGAAAGAATAGGATGGTCACACTGCGTCAAAACAAATTGTTGGCATTTCTGATAATGATGATTTATCTTCAATGAGCTAATATCAGCAGATATATTGGGGCCTTGCCGGCTCTAAATGTTACAGAAATTGGAGAAACTTGCCTATTTGTTGGGGTTTATTTTCAACTGTGGATTAATACACATTTAATGCAATTGTGAAGGTTTATAGCAACACAATAGTGTAATAAAATACAGTGTGCGTTAGTGTTCATGGTAATGATGGAACAACGATGGACGTCTACAGCACAGAATAATAAGCTATATAAAGTTTTAGATACAGAGACAATACTTGTTAGCTGGGTCACTTCATTCTTGTTTTTGGTCTTTTCATGGGATTTGTTGACAATAAAATTAATATAGAAAATGAGCAGATTTATCCTTTAAATTACACATTGTGACAATGTAGCATCTGCCCTGAAAATAATGTCCAGTGTCAAAAACTTTGCTGACAGAGCTGCAGTATTTGTTATAAGTCTGTTTGTTATGCTGAGTAATGCTGTGTAATGTGGCATTTTAAAAGCTAACTAGGTAATACTAGTAAAAGGCAGTGTTGAGGAAAGTACTTTCAAACTGTAGTTTACCAAACTAATAGCTACTTCATAATGAAAAATAGTTCAACAACATCTTCTCAAAACTACATCACAACATATTATCATAGTCTGAGTCTGGATCTCATATTGTTACACAGAGCTGACACTGAGGAAAGTGTAGATGTGTTTGATTTAGGGATGAGGGCAGGCCATTGGGAGGATATGTTGTAAGGAGAGGAGGTGGAACCTAAATTTCTAAGAAAATTCATAGTATTCGATCTCAGACATCTTGCTCACAAACCACAGGTGATTTTAATCAAATAGCAGGTGATTGTTATTAAATGACTGTGGTCACTGTGGTCAATGAGCTGTGGCATTGTGCCATATTGTATGGCAAAAAACATCACAAGAATACTATGAATATGTAGTTTGTAATGAACCACATACACTGCATCACTCAAAGTATAACTATTGAAAAAGCTACTGAGATTTTGATGTAATTAAACTACGACTCACCTACTGCAAATTGTAGTTAAACTAGTAATTGAACTACATGTAATTAACTACTCCCCAACACTGGTTATAGATGATTGTAATTCCATACAAAGCTGAATGCTACAGTAAGTACAAAATGAAATAACCTACATGCTGTGTGTACTTTACATACTCTAAAGCTGAAAATCAAGGTTGAAAAGATTATATAAAATTTTGTATTTCGCAAGAACAGCACTATTTTTTTTTATTTTTATAGAATGTTGAAATATAACCAACCAATCAGTTTTGTTGGTCAGCACACACAGTATTGCTGCACTCTGGTGTATTTGTTGCAGCTTCAGATGCCAGAAGTTGATCCAGATCTCGACTGAACTGCCGAAGTATTTCAATACTGCAAAAGTCAAAAAAAAAAAACAGCTTAAAGACTGTAAGCCATCACCCCTCCCTGCTGCCTGTCACTGGCTATTTCTATGACTCTTATATGAAACGCTTCTGACGTTAAACACCTGTTAACTTTTATGTCTTGTGAGAGGAGTGGCTGAATGGGAGAGCATTATATTCAGTGCCATTCGGCCCTGCCAAATCCCCAGAAGAGGAAAGACCACTCCCAGTGCAGAGAGGCAGCAGCAGGGGGGAGTGAGCCCCCTTATCCCCGCAGCCTGCAAGGATCCCCTCCGCTCAAAGACAACAGTTAACTCTATTCCAGCTGACAGCTGTGTGAAACCACCATCTTTCCACAGCTCTCTGCGGGATAAACTTACACAACTACTAACCAGCAGACATGCTAAAAGATGTGTGTAAAATACTCTGCCACAAAAATGGTTAAATGATCTTGTTAAAATCCCTAAAATTACATTTACTCCTCCTCCTTCATTAAAAACTCCTGAATCTGTAAATATACAAATATTTTTCATCTCATACTTTTAACTGCTGGACACAAGATGTCTCTTACTTCACTGTTAAGTCAATTATCAGTGTTTGTGAACTGGAGGCTTCAAGTTTCCACATCACAAACCTTCCTCATCCACATCCAAACCAGTTGTGATGTCACAAAACCAGCTTGTTGACCGACCCCTTAAAATTGAAAGTGTCAAACTCTGCACGTACCTCAATCTGCACAGTGAAGCTCAAACATCCAACTGTGGGAACAAGAAGAAAAACATACTTTTGAGTGGAGGGAGACTTTAAAAGGGACAGGAGGCAGATCTGAGGCAGTTTACATTGTTGGTCTCTTGTATCACTTCTAGATGTCAAAGCTGAATATAGAGCACCAAACTGAAGTTTAAGATCAATAATGCAAATGTATCATCTTTGTACTTCATCAAGTTGTAACAAGAATGAAGTCAAAATAAATATAAATGACTGTAAATATAAAAATGTGGCATCTTACAATCAACTTTAAGAAATATTCTTCACCAAAATGTTCAATCTTAACATATCATTTGGTAAAAAGGTTAAATGTCCACCTTTCAATACTGAGTGGCAAATTCAGCACTTTTCAACCTAATTTTCAATATTTTCCAAACTTCAAAACAATTTACTACATTTCTTTATTATCATTATTGTGTCAGTCGATATCCATTACTGGATCAGCAAAGTTAAGCTTCCTGCACGTCTGTATCAGATTTCATAGCAATCCATCCAATAGCTGTGAAGACGTTTTAACTCAGAACCACCGATATCGACCTTGGGGTGGCGCTAGAGAAGTCGGGGGATCTGCAAACATTAGGATTCATCCTCTGAAGATCATGAGCGTCTGCACAACATTTCATGGCAGTCCATCCAATAGCTGCTGAGTAACTAAGGAAGGCTGCTGAGGAACTAAGGATTGAGGAACTAAGGATTAAGATGATTAAGATTAAGATTGTATTTGGTAAAAAAAAAAATAGAATAGAAAAGTTGTAAGTAAGTTGTAAAAATTGTAATTTGTTTTGTTTTTATGGTCATACGTTATTTCTCTTAAAAACCTTTGTATCAAGTAAAAACTATTGAAGAAAATTGTGATAATATGTTTTGTAAAGTACGGAGTCTGAGGCGAGACAGCTGAAACCATCTGGAGTGAAACCTGGTGCACAGGAGCAGAGTTTTATTTTTGATGGACTCAGTCTGGTCTGCATGCCACTGTTTGTCTTCTCGAGGCATGAAGTGTCTCTGTCACATTTTAGTAAGAAATTAGGGAATAGTGTGAAATCTTGACTCCTTTTCCAACAATAGGAGTAAAATAGTTCCAGGTAGACCAGAAAGTACCTAAAGCAAGTCAGTATTTTCCGAGATTTTTGCAGTATAAGTCATTTTTAGATCATCTGCTTTCTCTACCTTTTCAAAGTCTTGTTCCTGATGTGAAGTCCCTGCTGAGCTGAGTGCAGTTCACCAAGTGGGCCCTCCTCCACCTCATACATAAAACCTGCTGCCTATAAATCAGTCTAATGTGCCTCATACTGCTGATGCTCAGCAGTAGAAACCTGCTTGGCAAAATTCAAAAAATCATTTTAGGACTACAATGCAAACGACTATAATAAAATGACGACTCAAGTCCCTCCAATGGCATCAGAGACTGAAAGGAGTGCTGTTAGTCTGCCAGGCCTGGTGCCTAAATGAGGGCCGCTTCAAACCTTTAAATTAGAGTTGTTGGGCTAATATTTTAAGACTTGGATTCCAGCACCAGGAAATACCTGAGAGTTACACCTTTAAAGGATTCAAATTTAGAAATCCACAGGAATGGTTGGAAAACTTCAACCAGCCCCTTTTAGAAAACTCGGGCTCTCTGTAAGCTCTCCATGCTTTTTTGGATCCTGTAAGTTCAGGTGCAGCGATTAAGGCCTCCTAACGTGTTAATGATGGAGGAATATTTCATTCTGAGTTTGTCAGTTTTATCCCCCATTAGCAGACAGGAATGTCCTCTCCTCTTCTCCGAGGTGATTGGTTAATGTCTTTGGCTATTTACACATTACAGACAGCACATCCATTTAGAAAGTGGAGATAACGTTTGAGACATAATGAGGCTGAATTAATACTCTTTATCATAAAGAAAACAGTTCAGCTTCTCAAAGTTTTGAAAAACAAGCAACATGAGCTAGGTTTCCTTCAGCAGTTGCACAGCTGGTAAAAATATTTTAAACTAGTCATTTCTGGTCATAAACATTTTTATGTTTTAATCTCTCTTCTGGATTGCAATTAGAAATGAGAGGAATAAGTGAAATCTGCTTCTAGTGCTGTGACTACATTTGTGTAAAAATAGAAATGATTATTTTTGGCCACAACTTATGATTTATACTTGCCTGAAACGATGAAAAAAAAGAAGCAATATTCAGTAATTTTACATTTATGAAACAAACATCTTTACATTGAGAAGTATGCAAGATATCTAACACCATTCAATTTATATACTGTAAAGCAATACAAATAACTACATTACCTCCATTTTAATAAAACATTACTACAGTAAACAGCAGCAGGCATTGTTGCAAATACATCATGAGGAAGATTCAGTTTATAGAGACAAACTATCATGTTTTCCCTGTCAGTGACTAATACTGCTCTGCTGTTTTAACAGACGCATTACAAAACTTCCCTTAACTTTTAAGTATTTTGTATAAAAAAAACCTTTAAAAAGTGGGGAGGAAAACTCCTCCTGTCATTCACAGAATGAATATTCAATAATAAAAATTCACAGTGAAAGGCACTTCACTGGGATTTCTATGTACAAGTGTGTAGATTTAAATCCAGTCAGATAACATTTCATGTGTTACAGTGACGTCTGTGGAGGTGCAACAGTCTCTGCACACACCGAGACACAATCAGGTTTCTTGACTGACAGCTCATTTCAATTCACCCTCTTTATCTCAAAGCACGACTCGACTACAACATTAGGCCTTTGATTGGCCTGAAACACTCTGGTTCAGTGGGCATTACTAAATAAACGAAGGAATGATGAAGTCTGATCCAAACCATATGGGCGTAGTGCAGTAGAAGGTATTCTGAGGGATTCCTGCACAGATCCTCAGGTTTAGACTCAACCACGAGAGGAAAGTGTATAATACTATCCAGAGCTTTTCAATATCTCCAGCCTATGAAGCAGAAACAGATCTATGTGCTAACTTGACTGCAGAGACTCTCTGACCCTCGACAACAAAACTGCGGTGTTCTCACTTGAATATGGAGTGAATAAAAAAAACACTGTTGGGGCGAACTCTCAAAGATTTTAGCGTTTGGCTCTCTTGGAAGGGGGCTCCTCTGATTTCTGTCCTCCCCGCGTTCGCACCGCAGGGGGGCTGGCCTCCCGTTTACGGCCCCCCTTCGCTGCCGCTGCCTGGCCCCTCGACCCGCTGCAAGAGGGAAACAGGGAGCAAGTGTCAGTCCATTTGTAAGAGTGTCATGTTTGCATGCTGCATACATTTGTCTTTGTTAATGTGAGAGTTAGTCACAAAAATGATGTTTGATAATCACGACTCCTGAATCACATTTAAAAACAGGAAGTGAAACTGATTTAGGACTTTAGTAACTAGAATTTAATTTGAGACCAGTTCATGGTGGCCAAAACATGCTGAAATTACCAATAAGCAGAAATATGGGATAAATAAGGCAGAAAAATAAGACTGCTCTTATTAATGTGGTAAATCAAGATTATTTACTTTAATTTTATGTATTTGACTCTTTCAGACCATTAAAAATGACCCAATGTCTACCCTGAATTTGCATGGAAATTGCAATGTTTAGCTTCTGTCAATAATGTGTATTTTTGTACATAATAAAGATTCTTTCCAGACCTCCCAAGATAAATAACAATTATTCTATCATAAAATCAAATTATTCATAAGACTCAACTAATATTTACTGATAGTAGTCCTGTACCTGTAGTGTTATTCCACAAGTTACTACTTTCATTTCAAACCATTTAGACGACGTTAAGATTTTATTTTTTTTAAATTAATAACTCAAAAACATTTCGAAATTCCGGGAAACTTTGGTAAAATGTTCTCTTTGACAGAACAGGGACCTAGAAGTCAGTTTTGGTTGAATTCCCCTTTAAGCTCGTTGGTTCTGTTGAACTCACCGCGTGCCAGCTGCGGTCTCCTCTTTACCGTTCTGTCGACTTGCCCGGGTGGAGGGTTTGCTTGGCTTGTTTCTGAGGACCAATAAAAACAAATATGAAACAACAGTTGTTGCTTTAGTGCTGAATCTGCCCTGCCTCAGGTTAATAGGATGTGACAGCGATGATGCCTGCTGGGTACTTTAGAGCGTAAACATTCAGCACTAAAACCATCAGGGGCTCATTGGTCATCGCTGCGTTTCAATGAGGGTGAAGCAGAGTCTCAAAACTGTTTATTGTGCTGTGAGTGAGTTAGATTTGACTGCTCAATATCAAATATGAAACTGCTGTCTTATCTGCAGATGTTCCAGCAGTTTGTTGTATTTCCCATCATGTTTTTGAGATTTCATTTGCGTTATTAGCGTAATATTATGGCAATTTTTAAATTAAAATTCTTTCATAAACAAGCCTGAAACTGCAGCCATGACACCAGCAGCTTATTACTGTTGTTGATTCATTTTTGTCCACCGTGAGCTGCTAAATTACCTTTCAGCCTCCAGGCGAGAAGCTGACCGCGTGGTAGCTCTGGGCGCAGGTCCTTTTCCTTCCTCATCGTCATCTTCCTCCTCTTCCTCATTCTGCTCGCCTTCTTTTTCTTCTGGCTTCTTGTCATTTTTATCTGTGTGAAAGACGAAACAACAAATAAGATACATTTGATATAAAAGAGTATGACACGTAATTCAATCTCAAAATGATTATATCTATGTATCTATCTAGCTATGGAACATTTTGCCAACATTTAGATAAACTTTTAAATTTCCTTACCTAAATCATCTGCGGGCACTGCTGCCTTTGAGGGCCGTCCCCTTCGAGCAGGTCTCTTTGGAGTTGTCTCTTGGTCCTCTTGCTGTTGCTCCTCCTCATCCTGGAGAAATAACAATAACTGTGTTTATTCCACTCAAGTCAAACTAGAGATTAAAAAAAGGTGAGAAATGCAAATAACATAGCAGTGAGTAAAAGAAGGAAGTAAAGATTTAAAAAATGTTTGAAGTTCTTCACACAGAGAGTAAAGATGACAAAGAAAAGGGATGAGTGCACAAAATGTATACCTTACAGAACCACATTTGTACATAAAAATATGAAAATTGTTAATTTTACTGCTAACATACATCATTCGGTTTCTTCTCACTGCAACTCTCCTCTTTCACCTCTTCTAGTCCATCTGACTGGCTCACTGACGGGGAAGAACCTGGGAAAAGATACCTGTCAGACTACAGAAGGCTTGTCTCCACAATAATAAGTATCCAGATTACCCAAGGTTAAATACTTGACATATACAAGAACTTCTGTGGTAACTGCACATTTTCATACATAATCATTTATTATGTACAAGTGTTTCTAGTGTGTGGTTTTCCTCACCGCTGTCTTTGTCAGGTTGTTGCTCGCTTTGTTCTTGCTCACTGGTGTCTTTCTTCGCCTCCTCTTCAGACTGGGTTTCCTAAAGAATACATTTGGACCAGACATCAAGACATATTAATAACGCTTTAGATAAAAGAAATGTGGTAATCTTCCTCCACAGAGGGATGAAGAAAAGTGGACACAGTCAAGAGAGATACAGAGAACACAAGATGACAAATCTCACCTCCATAGATTCCGCCACTTCCTCTGACCTCGTCTTCTTCATCACTGGTTCACCTGAAAGTAAAATATTATAGGTCAAAACTGATGGAAAATATGCAACATCATTTATTATATATAATAATGAACAACCAGAAAATGTTAAGTAAAGTTTTAACTCAAAGCAAAGCTGACAGCCTTCCTATAATTTCTTAATAAGTTATTCATACTATTATTCAGTAAAGACAGCAAAATGAAACTTGCCTAACTCAACTTTATACAATGAAATGCACAAATTAGCTGCTGAGATTTGGCTCACTCATTTTTTCTTTCACTAAAAGGTGCTCTAACTGACACGTGTCCCTGCCTGACCAAATTTGTGTTTAATTTGTGTATGTGCACGAGCTTTCTCTTTGCAGTCGGAGCTTCCAGCACCTTCTCTGTCCTCTGCAGCTGGAGACGGCAGACTGGTCTGACTTCCTCGCCGACCACTTTTCTTTGGCCCACTTTCCTCTTCAGTTCCCTGCAGATTTTGGAAAAATAAAATGATAAAAAGCAAAATACAGTCACAGTGAAATGAACTCAATGCAAGTGCTACACAAAATATTATTGTCTGCCGAAATGTTTCAATCAACGTGTGACTGAAGTAAAAAACTTGACAATTAGCCAACAATGTCACATGAACAGAAACATGCACTGTGCTTATAAAAATAAACTGATAATGTTAAACGTATAATATTTGTTTCTTAACATACCTCTTCTTTCTCAGACAAGGATTTGGCCTTCTCCTCGTCTTTATTCTCATCTTTCTTATGATCATCTGAGGTAAAAATAAATTAGCACATCAAATTAAACACTCAAGGTTCTTGTAGGAAGTTTACACTCTACAGCACTGGCAACAGGTTCAACTCTGTGTTCAATATAATGTAATATAAAGCTGAGTTCAATAGAAAAGATCCACCACTTCTACATTAGATGGTTAGTCACAAATATTTAGGACTGCTAGCTCTTCAGATTATTACTATTTCAGGCCACGGCATGAGCTGTGTTTCCAATCTAAAGTGACCGTCTTTTACCAGCAGGGTTTTCTTTTGCTGTTGCTCCTGAACGTCTTCCTCTGCGGCTCGGAGTCTCCTCCAGCTTCTCAGGTTGTTGAGGTTGGTCCTTCTCCACCTCTTCTGTGCATCTGGATGATCGTCCTCTGCGCGGCGTTTTGACTTCTGCAACCTGCTCTTGATCGGTTTCCTGAAAACAAATTATCCATTTATCAAAACAATGTGAAGCCAAAATATGTCAAATAAAACATATAGTACTATATGTTTCTAGTATGGATGGTTCTACTATATGTTAAACAGGTTTCTAAAAACACTTCACATTCAAACATACATGGTAAATGGTTCACACAGAAACATCATGAAAATGCCTTATTTACCTCAGTAGATGGTTGATCTTGACTTTCCTTTTCATCTTTATCTTCACCTGATAAAGTAAATGATTGTATTATTTTAATAGAATTGCTACAAACATCTGTCAAAACACAGGTGACTACAGTAACTCTTTAGTTGCTGAACAGGTAAATGACCACTAATCAAAATTTTATAAGTCTAGGCGTCAAACCTGGACAAATCAAATTCTTATGATCCCTGAATCTTTGTACTGGTAGTGAAAATAAATCTCAGCTGTAATACCAGATTCTTTCACTGCTGCAACTTTCTGACTGGACAGTTTTCGTTTACGTCCTCCTCTTCCCTCCGTCTTCTCTTCCTGCAAAAGTTTTAATAGAGACGGTAACACATCAGTACCTAATACACTGCTTATGTAAAAGCTGAATTTCAAAACAGGCCATTTGACAGACAGTATACAGTTACCTTTTCTGACACATCTGATCCCATCTCATCTTCCTGGCTGTCTGCGCTGGACACGTAACCTGAAAAATACAAACAAACAGCAATAAGACAGAGATTGATTTGAAAAATGATCAATTCGTATAGTGGAAGAATAAGAAAAAACATCAATGTTCAGTTCCTGTATCCGTTTCCTAAAGGTGGAGACAAATTAATACAAATACAATACATACACACACTTGTGTCCTCCAAGACAGGTTCACACTTTTCAACCTTTCACTCTTTAGACTTTCAGACGGGAACAATCCACGTAGCAGCAGAGGAACAAATAAAATGACTCACTGATTTGTTTAACCAGTTTGGACTCAGTCTGTGGCTCTTTTTCTCTGACCTCCTCTGTCTTCTCTGGAGTGCTGGCTTCCATCTAAACATCATTGATAAAGGATACACAGATCAACAAAGGAAGATAAAAAAAACGTACACAGCAGACGGGTTAAAGGACAGCAGGTGTCAGTGCTACATGTCGCTTACATGTGAACAAAGTATCAGCATATACCTAAATGTAAACACTTACAGTTTGTGGATCACTCTTCTCCTCTGCAACATTTTCTACCTCCTGAGCTTTAATCTCAACTTCACCTGGTGATGAAAAGAAAGTAGGGGTTCAAATATACCTAAAATATCCGACTCATACAATTATTTACAAATGTTATACAGAAAAATAATGATTTTTAATGTTCAAAATAGAAATCAGAAGAAGACGTACTGTTGTCTATGTCTGTCTTGGCCTGGTTGTCCTCAGCTGCTGCCTCGTCTGCCTGTTGTTGAAGAGACTTTTCATTTTATTCATACATGAAAATGTAATAAACAATTAAAATTTGCAACGTTTTGACTGGTATCTCACCTTGGGACACGTCTTTGCGTCTGAAACATCTGGCTCAGTTTGCTCTAAAATAATAACAAGATGTTGTGTTAATACTCCAGAAAAAAAAGTTTGTTCTGTTCAACAAGAGTGTTTTCAAATCCTGACCTTGTTTACTGGATGTTTCTGAAATTTGTTCAGCATCATGTGCGTTAGAAGCAACAATCTCTGTGCTTTCCTCTGTGTTTCCATCGAAAACAGCGTCAGCGACTGAAACATTGTAGAAAGAAAAACAGAAAATGAGCGCTATGAGGTTGATGTTTGTTGCTGAATTACACTCTGGAAATCATACACAAAAAAAATCTCAACACAAGAAATAAGACCAGTTTACCATCTTTGTCAGCAGGTGGTGCCAACGCCTCATCTGGCTGTGTTTCAGGAGTGATCTCTGCTCCTTTAGCTTCTTCCTCATGTGAAGGAGATTGTTGTTCATTTGAGGTAGTGTCAGCCTCCTGCGAGGAACATAGAACAATGATTTTCCCCTGCAGAATATCAGGTTAGAAGATGGTATTTGCAATAAATGTGATTGATGATTTTGAATTTGTTTTCTCTACAAGAAGCTTTTATGGAGTGGTGATGGCCATTTCCTTTAACAGGACAAAGGCATTATTAATTTTACCTGTGGAGCAAGCACACCAGAGGTCTCCACCTTTGACTCATCCATTTCTCTCTTCATGGTTTCAGAATTGTCTATAAAGAAATCCAAAGTTATTATTTAATTTATGGAAACATTATGACACTTTATGTAGCAAATAAAACATACATTTGTTTTTCCATTTACCTGCAGTGTTTTGTTTTTCATCAGCAAGCTCAACAGTTTCTTGAGGCACAGTGGGCGACGGCTGAGCGGCTGTCTGCACATTCGTGGGAGGATTCTGCTCCTTCTCTTCAGCTGTAGAGGTTTCCAGCGGTTGTGGAGCAGGTGGAGTTACCTCTGGTTCTTCCTTTGTGTCTTGCCCGATAAAGCTGGAAGACACTGCGCTGTCAGGGTCCATGGAGAGCAGAGTCAGAGCTGCTTCTTTCATCTTCATATCAGCCTCCTGAAGCGTCATCTCGGGAGGTGCGTCCGGTGGAAGTCTAGCGTCCGCCGATGTGCAAACGTCCATTAGAGTCAGCAGAGCATCAGCCTCGACCGGCACAGCTGGCAGCTCTCGCGATTCTGTCTCGCCTTCAGATGGTTCAGGCGTGATGTCACTCAGTGCATCGCAGGTATCGTCAGAAAACGAGGTGGTGACAGTGGTGGTGACAGGTTCAGAGTCTGTGCTAGTGTCTTGGATTAGAGATGGTTTCTTTGGCTGCTCCTCAGTTTCGAGACTCGGAGAGGAAACCGAAGACTTGGAAGACTTATCAGACTTTTCCACTTTGTCTTCTCTGGATGCTTTCTTCTCCTCTTGGGTGTCATCTTTCTTTTCTGGGACTTTATCCTTCTTGTCCAGTTTTTTCTTTGCACTCTTACTCTCAGATTTCTCTTGGAGAGCTTCTTCAGAGACTTTTTGCTGTTCCTTCACAGTTCCCTCTTTTTTCTTCTCCTTCGCTGTCTCAGGTTTGCTGACAGGTGCTCCTCCTGTACTTTTGACTTCTAAACTCTGAACTTTCTTGTCTGTCTTTGATAACAGTGGAGTCTTTGTCTCTTCTTTAGATTTGGATTTGGATTTTTCCACGATTTTTCCTTTTTCTGTTGGCTTGACTTTCTTTGGATCTTTGTCAGTTTCAGAGCTGGATTTACTCGTTTTCTGGCTATCCTGGTCAGCTTTAGTCTTCTCTTTCTCAATGTCTTTACTTTCTTGTTTGGATTTGGGTTTGTCTCCTTGCCTGTCTTCAGTGTGGCTCTTTGACCTCTTCAGGACTTCCTTGGCGTGTTTATCTTTCTTCTTGCTGCCGTCTGAGCCGGGCTCCATGTCAGAACGATCCTCAGAGGAGCCAGCTGAATCAGGGCGGAGCAGCTGCTTGAAATCACTTTTGGCTGAAGTTTTCTCTCCCTTGGCCTTTTCCTTTTCTTTGACCTTATCTTTCTCTTTGTCCTTCTCTCTAATTTTGTCTTTTTCTTTCTCCTTGTCCTTCTCTGCTTTGGCAGCCTCCACTGACGGAGCTTTCATCTTCTTGGCTGTAACATCTTTAGGACCCTCTTCAACAACACCTTCAGACACAGATGGTTTTCCTTCTCTTGAACTTCCTGTCATTTTCTTCTCACTTTTGACCTTAGGCTTCTTCTCACCTTTCTCTTCAGAGGACACTTTACCTGTGGCACTTTCCTTCTGCTGAGATTCGTCTGCCTGATGTTCAGATTTTTTCTCCGGCTTTAGTTTGAGTTTGGCACGTTCATCTGACAAACTGCGCTCTTTCTCTTTTCTTTCTTTAGAATGAAGTTCTTTGCGGGATGACCGGTCGAATTTTCCAACCGAACGTTGCCTGAGAGCTTCTTGGGAACCTTGCTCCAACTCCAAGATGAAGGAGTGTGTCCGACCTTTGTCAGACAGCTTTTTGGTGTCACTGGAATCCTCTGAGACGCCGCCGCTCATCCTTCGATGCCTTTCGTCAGACGATACTGATTCTGACAGATTTCTCATCAGCTTCTGTTGGGGGTTCTTCGATGCTGTGGATTTCACTTCCTAGTGTTGAAAAAGCAAAACAATTGTAAACCAGTGACCTTTGATAAAATCAGTTTCCCTCATAATTAATTGTACTTACTGCCTTTCTATATCCTTCTCCTGTATCTCCTTTCTTCTTGCTTGAAACATCTCCCTCTTTCCTGAAGGATGAAAATGGTTCATGCATTTACACAGCATACATCGCAAAAGCGCCAAAGTATCACATTATTATTCTGCCGCATCTACATGCATCTTAACTTTTGTTGACATACCTTGAGTAAAGCTTCCTCTTCCTGTTGAGAGCCATTTTCTTCTCCAGAACTTTCTTTTCCTTGCGAGCCTCTTTGGCCCTGGGACCCTCCAGCCCAGTGGAGTCTCCACTCCTTTGTTTTTTCTGATCTGTGTGGGAAATTATGACCTTTAACTTATGTAACAAAGTGTACAAAAAGATATTTTCAGGACATGATCCATGTTTATGCTGCGGACAAGCAGAGTGACAAAACAAACTAGACATCAAACACTAACTAACTAACTTTTTTATGAACAGAGAAGTTTTAGACACAATTACATAAATAGAGTTATCACATAATGCTTTATGTCTTCTACATTCTATGTAACATAACATTGAAATGTTATGGAAACTCCAGATCTCAGTACATTACATACAATCAAACATAAAAGGTGGAACAACTTGCAGCCTATTTTTTAACTTTTTATTTCTGTTCACACACAGCATGTCGAAATTACAAGAACCAGAGGCCTCAAGTCAAATTCAAACCTGCAACAGTATTGGGGACAGGTTACGGTGTATGTCTGCTGAGTCATCGGGATGACCACTAGTTTATCTTCAAATATATAAGAGAAGGAAAAGTAGAGGAAACAAAGTTGTGCTTCTCTCTCTTATGCTTCCTCTCTCTCCTCTCTACCCCAACCGGTCGAGGCAGATGGCCGCCCACTTCGAGGTTTCTTCCCGTTAAAAGGGAGTTTCTTCTTGCCAATGTCGCCAAGTGCTTGCTCATGTGGAAATGTTGGGTCTCTTTAAAATTAAACTTGAAGAGTATGGTTTAGACCTGTTCTATGTGTAAATTGCCTTGAGATGACTTTTGTTGTGATTTGGCACTATATAAATAAAGATTGATTGATTGATAGACAAAGTGGCAAACACATGACAGACAGGAATACCTTGTTCTTCAGCCTGTGCTGCTTTCTGCTTGCGCTTCTCTTCCATTCGTTCTCTGTTCTGCTGTCTCTTGTGCAGCCTTTCCTCTTTGTCCTTTGCCTAAAAAGCACAAATGAGGTGAGTGACATCATGAATCAACATATGTGTTCACAATCTGTACCATTTCAAAATGCAAGATAAACATATTTGCTATGTAAAACCTGACAACCAGATTTAAAGTATGCATCTATAAAACTCACAGCAGATCTACGACGCTCCTCCACAGTGATTTCATCATCTGAGTCACTATAGTAACGGGAGTAGAGGAAGGGCTTGTGAACGTAGGCCTTGCGCCGGGGTTTACGCTCTTTGTCTTCTTCTCCTTGGTCTCCGCTGGCTTCTCTCTGTTCTGATCCCTCACCTTGATGTAGAGAAAGAAAACATAGACACAAAGAAAAACATCAGAATCCAATTCTGTTGTAGTTACCTTGTTTAATATTTTATTGTAAAAAATGCGCTTAAAAATCGCGCAGGAATTAAAAGGTGAGACCGTCTGGTGGAAGCTCTCCCTCTTCAGAAGAATCAGACAGCAGCTCGTCATCTTCACTTTCCTCCTCAAATGACGACAGGTCGCTGGTGTGGACAGAGCTCACTGTAATGTCACTCAGGCCTTCCAGGTCAGAGTCCTCCAGAGAGTATTCTGCAGAGAAATGACACCTCGATGATGAAAATTTATTTTCTCTATTCAAAATTCACTGTTATTAAAAAAAGGAACAAGCATCTGAAAGACAGCTTAAAAAAATGTCACATATTCTCAGAAAAATATTCATATAATAATAAGCTAAGAGGAGGACTGAGGAAAACCTGGACATGCATTAAATGTTTTTCTTATTAATCACTTAATTATTTAATCAATAAAATCCTGAAAAATGCCACTCACCAACTCCCAGAGCCTGAGGTTACATATTGATATCACTTGTTTAGTCCAAAACACAAGCTACAATTTAGCACTTTTGCTTAATAAATGACTTAAATCATGAGTGACAGCAATTTGCTGGTGATCACATGACAATTATCATTTCAGCACAAAATATTAGGCATAGTTTTTGTCAAAAAATAGTTTTACATGTATATTACCTGCTCTAAACCTGAAAACACAGACAAAAGTACAGCAGCTCACCTTCCTTTATCCTCTCTCTGGCTTTCTGCTTGGCCTGAGTGGTAGATTTGAGTAAATCATCATCCTGCTTCTCCTCTGACGGTTTCCCAGTTGTTTTGTTGGCAGCTTTGTCTTTCTCCTCCTCTGTGCGTTCTTGAGCTCCTGACTCTTCCTCTTCCGTCTTTACATCCTCTGTGAATCTATCTTTTCCCACTTCCATCTGATCCTGCGTGTCTTCGGTCTTCACATCTAATGCCTGGACCTCTGATGCCAGCTTTGCTTCCTCTGCCTCTTCCATTGACCTCCCGTCATGGTGGTTGTCTCCTTCCTCATCAAGACTCATGTCCTGCTCGCCGTCCTCAACTAGCTGCATGGGCTCGTCTGAAGCTTGGCCTCTGCGTCCTTTCTCTGTGCCTGAGCTTGCTCTGACGCTAGCCTCCTGGTTGAGAGAGGTTATGGTGTCAAGGATGGACATGGCGTCGTTGGCTGAGGTGGTCGCTGGAGCAGACGACGAGGCTGTGAAAATATGAATATGTAATTAACTACGTTCATGAAAGCCATTCTGTTAATCTTAACATTTTGGAGAAATGTAGCATTCTGTTTGTACCTCCTTCACAAGAAACCCATGGTGGAAGGATACAGATACAGAGCAGCTCATGGTTAGTTCAGCAAGGCAGAACAAGTTTCACGTACTTTATAAACTGCAGGAGCTGCAAGCTGCCCTAGATTCTCTTGTTGTGCTTGGAGAGTTTAAATTTGTATTATTTGATGTTTGAAATGACACATGTAAATGTTTTTCTTTTGCCACTTTAGTTTTATCTCTATTGTTCTTGTATGCTCGTTCTGTGGTTATTTGTCTGTGAATGATAAAGAGATTCTGATCTAAATGAGACTAACTTCATTAAATACAGCTGCTACATGCTTACTGCTAAGTATGATTTCAGCAGTGTATGAATATGAAACCTTATTGCCTTTTGAGAGGCAGCCTCCATGTGATATGTAATGTACATCATAAGAAGGGAAAATAGGAATGAGCTCTATGATGCACGCCAACTTGATTTTAGGTAGTAATTCAGGAAATCCAAAATGGATGATACCAGCCATCAGTGGACACCTCTGTGCTGATCACCCCATGAAAGATGCCAAAAAGGGAAATAATTCTCCTCTAAAGCAAACAACCACACATAAATCATGCTGTGTACCTTGCTCTGGAATGCTGCTGTCTGGTTTGGTCTCTATTAAAGGCTTCGGGGCCGGTGGCTCTTCAGCACAGCTGCCAGGTGACAGAAATTCACGGACCACCCTCTCCACCTGTGGCCTGAAGATGTGGTTGATTTTGGGATCCACCACCTGGGCCACGATCCTGTCCACTCCCTGCTCCAGCATCCCAGATCTATGAAAGACAGTTTGCTTTAACTTTACGGAACTTGCACATAAAATTAAGTATAAAAAAGAGGGGATGAGAAGACTTACTGCAGCACAAGCTGTCTGATGTTGTTTCTTAGCTGGTTTTTGTTCAGATGAGGGCTCCATGTGTGGTTAGAAAGGTGATTAGAGACGAAGTTGTCCACTCTTTGTTTCAGGTTCAAGTAAGCTGGCTGCAAGAGATGTTGAACAATTAACAGTTAAAGTACATTATGAATAACCAAACACAACAAAACAATCCTACACATGTGACGTAACCCTCAGTGCTAAAAACAACATGTTAAAAGGACTGTGCTGTTGTAAGGGCAACAACTAACAATCACAAACACCCTACAATTTTTGGGGTTTGATAACTATTTGTTATTACACTTGTGACAAAGATATGTAATGGAAACATACTATAACTATAAATAACAAAACAGAACAAATACATATGTATGTATATATTGCACTCGATTTAAGAAAAATGATCAAATATACATAGAATGCTGTTTATATAACTTTAATTTTTTTATCAGCACATATCAGATAACATGTATACATCAATACCTGTGTATCTGTGATAGGCCAATATTAGCCAATACAGTACAGGGGTGTCAAACTCATTTTAGTTCAAGGGCCACATACAGTCCAATTTGATCACATGTGGGCCACACCATTAAAACCATCTCATCTGTTTACTTGTATTTATTCATTGTTTTGTTTTATTTTATGTTTCCTAATATTTTATTTTATTTATTTATTTTATTTTTATTTATTTTACCTAATATTGTTTTGCACTTTGTGTGGTGTTGTGTTGCTGTTGTTGTTTCTCGTCACCATTGTAAATGAGGATTCCTCCTCAATGGTCTTTCCAGGTAAAATAAAGGTTAATAAATGTTCAGTGTGATGGATTATTCTGACATGCCATTCATTAGCCACACTGTTTAACACTTTTAACAGACGTGAACTGAAAAATAAGGCAGAATATCATATAAATGAGGCTTATATATTCATCCAAAGTGTGTGAAGGAGCGATATTGCAGGTCCTTCCTCCCTGCAGCTGTGAGACTTTACAATCAACACTGCTCCCAGTAAACCTCAAACCCCCAACCTGGACAATTTGACACATTGCACATCTATTATGTCCCACACTTTGCAATATTAGTATTTCATGTATACCACAAATTATACATTATACTACTAATTTCAATTGTGTGCAATATACATATATATTTATTTCACTTTAATCTGTGCAATAACAATATCATCTCTGGTATATTACCACTCAATACCAATATTACTCTAGTAAATAATGTAAATAATATAAATAATGTCACAATCATTTTTATTATATATTTTACCATTATTGTTCTTATTCCTTTCCGTACTTATTATTTATTGTTCTTTATTCTTTTCTTTTTGCTGCTCTTCTTTCCTGCTGCTGTAATAATGCAAATTTCCCAACTGTGGGACTAATAAAGGAATGTCTTATTAACCATAATTTCCCCACAAAAAATATGTGTAAAACCTGTGGTAACAGGTTGTAATGAAGTTGGCTAAAAAGGTCTAATAATTTATACCTTATGCTTTATAGTCAAACCAGTTAGTTTGCACAGTCGACAGGAAGACAACAGGAGGGTTACAAATGAATGGAAATGAATGAGAACCACTGGTTGTATAAGTAAGGTAGGATAATACGGACTCTTTCATTTAAAAAAATACAAATATTACATATTTCCTCCTCACAAATGGAGCTTAGTTTAAAGACAAATTATAAAATAATGATAATAACTGCATTAACTTAGGCTGACTGATGTATTTCCAGTTGGGTTATAGCTAACTTTGGCAGCCTAATACTTTAAACAATATAATATACATCTAATGTGGACTCTTAGCTATTCTATAAATGTTAAATTAGCAGCTATGTGAACAACCATGAAACCTCAGCCTTTAGTTACCTTCGTGTCGACGTCTGCCAGACAGTCCCTCCTGAACTGGTCGAAGAGACCCTGAGTCTTTAAATGGTTGACGATCATGGACACCAGCTGAGGGTCTCCCGGAGGTAACCCAGCCATGTCTGCACCTAGTACACCTGGATTCAATGAGGTTAACAAAGAAGAGACATCAGAATATATCCGACTCAGTGTATCTCCCTTTCTGTTGTGTTTGGTGAAGTTGGAGGCGGGTTAGAGCCGGAAGTACACCAAAAAAAGTCCTCCGCTGAACCGGAAGAGCTCTACTCAAAGACAGTGGTTCCCCTTCTGCTGGGGACCTCCTGGGAATTATTTATTTTTACTATAATATGACTGTTTTGCACATGAGTTTCATACACTTTCTGTAATAAAACATCTAAAAGCAAAAATCTTGTGGTCAGTTAATGGTCCTTAATTGACATGAAAAAGTTTAAGAACCACTGTTTTAATTAAATTATCCTGTTAAAATCCTTAAAATTACATCTGCTTCTTCTCTCTTATTAACAAATCCAGGAAGATGTGCAAATATAGTTAATCTCTAAAGTTTCTGGACACAGGACGTCTCCTCCTTCACTGAAAGGTCTCAGTGTTTGTGCACCGCACGATCAACAATCCTGTTGTCCTCTGGTCAAATTTGACCCGTTTTAAAAATGTTTTCATATCAGAAATATGGATTTATTCCAGATTACATTATTTGCAAGTATAATCATCACTACTTTTATTGAACTGGGTGATCATTTGTACAATATGCTTTATAAATCAGTCAAACCAGACTGGGGTCAATTTTTACCCCCGAGGACAATAGGTGTGATTAAGTACAGTCATTCAAATATTTGAAATGGTTTTAAAACTGTATCCTGACTAAACTTTGGAATATGAAAGTTTGTGATAATCAATCAGCATATTTTGCTCTGATCTTACATTTATTTAAAATCATTAATAATTCCTGCTTTTTAACTCAAAAATGAGCTACAATTTCATTTAAATGAGGCCTATTGACCATAATTTCCGAAAACAGGTGTAAAATGTGTGGTAATTAGTTGGAATGAAGTTGGATAAAAAGGTCTAACAAATTGGGTGATAACTTACGCTTAGACTTTATTAGCAGTCAAACCAGTCAAAATTGACCTGGGAGGATAAAAGTTGCATGGTCGACAGGAAGATTAAAGTTTCCACATCACACGTGTACAAGTTAAATATTGGACCAGGATTGGCCTCTAAACTAGTTGTGATGTCACAAATCTTGCTCACAGGACCACCTCTTAAAATAAAGTTTTCAATGAGCTCAGAGAAACTTTCCATCAGCAGATAAATGTGAAAACAGCGTTGAGTGTCAAACTCTGCAAATTTGTCATCCGGCATAGTGAATCTCAAACATCCAACTGAGGGAACAAGAAGCAAGACACATGTTTAAATGGAGGCAGCCTTAAATAATCAACCATTTAACACATGTATTGTATGTCAGAAAATCATCAACAGTGAACACCACAACGTCACAAATTCATGTTGTTATATCTTATAGTTCAGCTGGACTAAAATCTCCCATCCCTCTTTTAATCCCCATGCTAGTAACTTTCATATGTTCCATAAAACTTTAGCATTCAACCCCCACAGGTACAGGATTTCATTATTTTTTGCATTATGTCACATTTAATTTTTGACCTTGTCACCATTTCTAGCACAGTCCATATTTCCTTTGTACAAGTCAATATCTATTTTCAAGTTTCTTATCCCTTTTCAGAACTAGTATTGCACATTCTGTAAATAAATTGTATTTTTTAAATTTGATTTTATTACTACTTCGTTTATTTTATTATTTCAACATTATCATTATTAACTTATTCTTGGCAAGGTAATACTTGGCAAATAAACTGATTTTGATCAAAAGTGTTGTAAATATGGATGACGCTCAAAGATTGAGTTGGCTGTCCATATATGAAACATGTAAATCAGCGAGTTATTTGGAGAAAGCTGGAGAGAAAAGGGGGAAAAAAAGGTTATCAGGAGATATGTTACATTACATTTCATTTGGGATTTTCGTTTTGTTTCTTTTTTTCCCCCAAATGCTTCCATACATGCTTCGTATATGTATTACCAGAAAAGATGTGCTTTGTAAAATATTGGTCTTTTAATCACATGTGGGCTAAATGTTTTGCAGGATACAGAAATAAAAAAAAAAAAATAAAATAAAACCACTGACTGACACAACATAACACTGTCACAGAAAGACACTGGGAGCAAGAAATATTCACATATAAATAAGCTCTTTAACAGGCCCAAAGAATACAGCTATTTTACTTTAAACAAGTAAGTAAGAAGTGGTGGAAGGTAGTACTTAGGTACAATTTTGGGGCACTTGTACCTGAATGTGTCTTTCCATGTGATGCTACTTTATACCTCCACTCACTACATTTCAATGGAAATAGTGTACTTTCTGCTCCACTACATTTATTTAACAGTGTTAATGAAGATTTGACATAATGGATAATATAATAAGCATTCATGCATCATATTGTTAAAAATGAAACCAGTGATTTCCAACCTCTTTGTATTTGATGTCCTACAAAAAGCAGTGTGTAGTCAGGATCACATTGAAGAGGTTTGAGTTGTTAACAGCTCGACCAAATAGTGATTTTTTCCCTCTAAACTTCTCACATGTGATATTTCACCAAAAATCAAAGATTAGAGAAACAGTCCAAAAACTGTAAACAGATTAATGTATCAGAACTTTGTTTTTCCTTCTTTCCTCTCCCGTTAATCATCTCACAGCACCTCAGATTTATTTGGTGACCCTTTGGAGGAGCCTGACCCCTAGGTTGGGAACCACTGGACTAATAGCTAACTGTATATAACGTATTGTAAACTAGCTCAACCTTCGGCAGCTACAACAGTAACATGCTGCTCTAACACTGATGCTTCACTATTAATAATAGATTATGTCATATATAATAATATATCAGTCAGAGGGACCAAACCACTACTTTTACTGTAATACTTTAACTACAGTTTGATGCCCATACTTATTACTTTTACCTGTAATCGAGTATTTTAACATTGCTGTATTGGTACTTATATTAATGTAAAGGCTCTGAATACTTCTTTCAACACTAGGTTACATCTAGCTATAAGTATTTTTCATGCAGGCTGTAGTGGTGTAAAATATCTAACAGGCAACCAGGTTAGTCGTTAATTTGGCGACCTCTAGCGGTGCATGTGCAGCAAGGAGAAACATCCACATTTCATTGACTTTTCAGTATATTATTCGGTGTAATTCGTGTTTTTTATTGACTAGAATGCTTAGATACATTTACATAGTTGTAAATGGTTAAAATACAACATTACTTATGGTTTCCTTGCAGTGACTGTGTTATGCCATTTTTTCTCCTAGGAAGGCGAAGTCATGACCCGCCCTATTCTGGGTAATGACTTCGCAATCCTGGAAAAAAATACATACACGTATTTCAATGTTGAAAGTTTCACGGGCAACGGAAACTTTCATTTTGCCTTTGACGGCAAACACGTTTTAATAGGAAATGTTTTGAATCTTACAAAAAGTGATGGCAGCGGTGGGATTCGAACCCACGCCCCCGAAGAGACTGGAGCCTTAATCCAGCGCCTTAGACCGCTCGGCCACGCTACCGTGCTCACCCATGAACGTCAAATAGCTTTCTGAAGATGAGACTAGTCTTTAACTTGTTAACTCAACAATTACACCAATACATTTATCAGTAGCTGCACTTTATGTTATACTGGATATAAACTCATATATGAGTAAATTGATGGTCATAACTCATGAAAAGACTTCAATCTGATGTGACAATCCTGCAATAAATCCATACTTCATGAATGTTGGAATGGAAACTTCTGGTTGAATCAACATATTTAGTCCGGTCATGGCCGGGTCTACCATACAGGCAATCCTGGCAAGTTCCCAGGGGCTCTTGTGCAGAAAGGGGCCCTCCAGGATGGGAGAAAATAAGTGCTCCACAGAAATATGACACAGGGCGTTATTCTTTTGATAAGTATCGTTGCTTTTGGAAACCTAATATGTCCAAAACAAAATACTGTATGGAGTTACAAGGTTTCCACAGCGTTATTCAATTGTAATAAACTCATTTGTATTGAGTGTATGGCAAGGATTATCAATCAGGTGCCCCTGGGGATATTAATCCAGTTTTGAGTCTAGTTACCCTCATTAATCTATAAATGACATGGTGGATAACACATTAGCAAAATCTCACACAGATAGGCTGTACATTTAAACAACTAAATCTTTAGACTGCACTCCAAAGATCTCCTAAAACACAGGGCCATGTTGGGATAAAGTTGTTTGCATGTTCATGAAATTCAGTGACATCATCATTCAGTCAGTCAAGTAGACCATTTTGGATCTTTTGTGTCAATGTTCATCTTACAAACACATGTTTGAGGCCTTCAAGATGCATAAAACTCATAAAACTTTGCACCCATGTTCGATCTGATAATTATTTTGCTTCATATCATGGCACAAGGGCTCTGTAGCGCCCCCTGATTTATTCTGAAAATGTCTTTGGTGCTGATGTGCATGAAACCCAACGAAACAGTGCACATGCAGTGGCAAAACTTGATATCTCATATGATCTTGTAGATATCATAGTTATATCCTACATGAAATATCCAACATTAATGAAAATGTACATCCATGTCAGTTGTTGCATTAATATTTCACTTATAGTATTTCCTACAGGCAACAGGAAGTGAAGCCTAGATGACACATAATTCATTTAAAATGTATACACAATTGACAATTCAGAGCCGTGTCACTCGACCTCTAGTAGCGGTAAAACTGTTGCTGCTCCTTCTGACTCGCATGAGGGTCTGTTCATTGCTGCTTAATCTTATTTCCTAAATTTTTCTTGGTTTTGTTTTATCATAAATCCTGATTCTCTTCTTTTATATCAAGCTATTTATGTTGTATTCTATGCATGACTTGTGCTATATAAATAAAGTTTACCATTATTTGCAGAACTGCAAACTATAGCCTCCAAATTAGGGATGTTGTATTACACTGTTGTACCTAATCTGAACCTTGGTTGAATTTATTATTCAATTTGACATCAACAAAATTATTTTATAGTATTTATTAGAATTTAAAGTGTAGCTCGAGAGAAAATAAAACATGCTTTCCAAACCCAACCCTCAAAAACCTCATCTTAAGCTATTTCAGAATATACGTAGCCTGAGTAACTCTAACAGTAGTACTTTGGTGTCAACACCGGCAGATACAGAAATCAAAAAGAGCTGTGTACATTTTTTTTTAAAAAGAAAAGGTTTCAGAAAAGAAATTACAATAAAAAAAAACACACAAAGACGTATAGGTAAGATTCTGGACACGGATAATGACATCACACTGTACAATATAAAAAGTGGGCACATCATACCCAACATAAAATGTGCCAGAATAATGGCAGTGAAACCGGAATATGCTGGCCCTGGAGTCTCTTGGAGGACAGATAAAACACCTTTTAGAAGGAGATACGCAAAATGGGCAACTGGACTCAGGATTTCTTGGTGGGGCAGATGGGAGGTAAGACTCGGCGGGAGTTGGCTTTCACCCATGGGTGATCAATGACGCTCTGTAGTGACAGACGATCGGTGGGGTTGTGACGAAGCAGCTTGGAGATCAGGTCCCGAGCGCCCTCTGAGATGTTCTTGGGGAACTTCAAATCCACCTGAAAACAGCAAGTTAATTTAATGTTTAATGTTATAACCATACATAGTCCAAAGTACAGTGATGTTACTACAGAGGGTATGCACGCTCCAAGATGTCCTCAGAATCAACACAAATCAGTGAATAACAGGAGAGCTCTTGTATTATCACAACTAACTCACTATGGATACATAACCCGGATGTTTCTAATCAGACTTTACTTCAGTATTTGTGGGTTGCTTGATTGATGTTATACATATATCATGTCCCAAATACTGACGCTATATTTCTAAAGCATTATTGCACACCACTAGTGGCAGGATGACACAGGCACTTCATGGTTTGTCTGAACACAATGAGGATACAACAGAAGAGTAAAAACTACAAATCCAAAGTTATCATTAAGGTAAAGGGCAAATGTCTGTACTTGTGCTCTCAGGATAGATATTTGTTATGTTTGTTACCACTGGTGCAGAACA
The DNA here is from genome assembly GCF_963691925.1 of Scomber scombrus. Taxonomy (NCBI): domain Eukaryota; kingdom Metazoa; phylum Chordata; class Actinopteri; order Scombriformes; family Scombridae; genus Scomber; species Scomber scombrus. The sequence goes on from NC_084978.1 coordinate 12,414,377, forward strand.
GAAATAATCTCTCTATGGTGACCCTGATGAAAGCCCTGAACCAAAACACATTAGTCTCTTAATGAAGTTGTTCTTCATGCTATAAGTGTTGCTAGACTTTGAGATCTTTGAATTTGGAATCTGGAAACAGCTAAACACTCAAAATAGGGCTGTTAATCTAACACCACCTGACCACCTACGCTAACCTATTTCCAGGAGGAAACCTGACCATTATACTAACTGTTGAGATCTGGGAACACAGCAAGATCTTTCAGGACAGGTAACACAAACAATTTTGCAAAGTTGTAAACAGGTAAACAGTTTGGACATTTTTATCTAAAACAATTTATTAAGACTGAGGTAAAGCACTACAGTAAGTAAGGTTGGACAAAGTTGAGACAGACATGTGTTGTGTGTTCAGTATATTATGTTGATGTTTAAAGCAGTCTCAACTTTTTTTATCTCCCAAATTAGTTAGCTAACCCTGAGTTGTTAAAGGCCAGTTTCACAATTTTTCAAGTTTATCTCATAACTACTGATATGGCCATATGAAGATGGATGTTCTTTTTGTTCAATTGTTCCTCCTGTTTAACTTGGCTGTGATGGGATCCCTTATTAAAACAAGTTCAGTGTAAGTGATGATGAGGGACAAAATCCACAATCCTGAGTCCGTGCAAAACTACACTCTAAAAGCACATCTGAAGCTGCACCCTCCAGTAATCTGAATGAGCAGACATTCAGACTGAAATCAGCCCCCTGGCAGTAACTATTTTATATTTCCAAGTGCCGATCACCAGGTGGAAGTCTCACGCCAGGCTAGACCCGGTCTGAGCACGGCCATTTTGGAAAAGTCAGGTGTGTATTTTCCAAAGCTACTCTTTTTAAAAACAGATTTCCCCCTTGATACTTCTTCGGTGTGATGCTGGAGAATTAAATTGACTTCATATTTCTAACTAAGACTGTGGAAGCCTCACATCATCTTCAGCTCAACTTTAGGAGGCATTTTCCCCAACGTCTCTCATACTTGATCACTTTACGGCCAGTATGGACAGGAGGGACAATCATAGCGACTAATAATCATTTCACTATATACAGATTATGGGCATGTACGTATTTCAAGGCAGACCTCCAGCGCTGGTAAAGCCCATCTTTAACTATCCCAATTGTTGTAAAAGATTTAAGCAACCTGAAATGTTCCTCTCACACACTGCAGACTGAAAAGTGGGTACAGTCACTTAAGATAACATACATTTGTCCAATTAGCTGGACTAGACGTCCATAAAAAAACCACCAACCTTCATAATTCTTTTGTATGTGTCTGAATGGCTGGCAGTTTCAAAAGGTGGGTTGCCGATCAAACATTCGTAGCAGAGGACCCCGATGCACCACAGGTCCACCTTCTCACTGTGTGTGTGGCCCTCAATCATCTCTGGGGGAAGGTAATCCAGTGTCCCGCACATTGTACGACGCCTGGAAAGGTTTAAAAACAAGAGGTTTGACTTGTGTGGCAGGATATAGCAGTCAAGAGCAGTTTTGACCATGGTGGCTTAACGACATTATGGAACCATAATGGCACTTCTCACCTCAGAGACGGAGCATGGACAGACCAACCGAAATCAGCAATTTTCAGCTCTCCGCGATAGCCGAGAAGCAGATTCTCTGGCTTGATGTCACGATGAATCACTTTCCTCTCGTGGCAATACAGTAGTGCATCAGATATCTCCTCCATGTACTGGAAATTTAAAGAGGTTAGCATTAGATCACAACATCAGGGTTTCTATACTGTAAAAGCAGAGCTATTTTGATAATTGTTTCAGTGGTTTTTCCGACAAAAATACAGAACATTTATTCCAGTTTCTCAAGTTTGCTCATTCTCACTCAATTATAGTAAACTTTGGGCAGATAAAACAAGGCATTTGAAGATGTCACTGTGACAATTGTGATGAATGTTTACTAGCTAAACAGTTAATTGAGAAAATAATGAACTCGTACTGTTGCAGTGCGTTGGTCATCAAATCTCCCACATCTCTGTAGCTCCTTGTACATTTCACCACGTGGGGCGTACTCAAGCACCAAGAACACTCTCTTTCGGTCATGGAAGTAATTGTAGAAGCGCAAGATGTTGGGGTGCCTGAGGAGAAAACAGTACATTTTTATAACAATGCATTGCCCACTGTCAAATTAAATTAAACCAGCTTTTATTTAATAGCCTTAATATTAGGTAGATACATAAGAACAGTTGATTTATGTTCCTGTATAAGTCAGCGGGTGGTAGCAAACATCCTGCTAGAAAATATTTGTACTGAGGGACATTTTGCTCTGAATTAAGCCAATCAGGCCAGCTTTACTCCTGGTCAGCCTTTATATTGTTGATGGGTTAGGGACGATCTGAGTTAGAAAATGAGTTACTCCATATCATGGTTGGTTAGATTTACCATCACTCTTACAATATAAAGATTTTCACAAAAATTGAGAGAAATGGACAAGACTGCAAAGTATCACAATTAATGTGGGTATAAGTTTAATTTTTGTCAGTCACTATGATCATTGGATACTGGAAAGACTGCTCATGGAGCATATCTGAAATAAAGTAGAGCATTTGTGACAATTATAGCTCAATATCAATACACAAGTGATGACGAAACATGTTTGCAGTATACTAACTTGAGATGGGCCTGAATCTCAATCTCTCTCCTGAGCTGATGCTCCACACCCTCCTTCTCCATCTGTGACTTGAACAGCACCTTCAGCGCCACGATGGCCTGCAGCTTCTTCACCCTCGCAAGGTAGACGTTACCAAACTTGCCTTTTCCAAGCGGTCGACCAATATCAAAGTCATCAATAGTGACTTTACTGAGGAAAAGTGGAAGGATGGACATTCTCATGATCATTGTGAAAACAAATTTATAAACTATAACGCAACTGGGGACACTGTAGTGAATATACTTACTTTGAAACTGCGCTGGAGGATGAGCCAACACACTCTCTTCCAGGGCCTAAAAGTGACAAAACAATCAATACATGCACATCCCCTGTGGTCTCTGAATGACATCTGTATGTGAGGATGGTGGCATTACCTGTGACGGCACTTTTGTCTGTCTTCACCTGAACACGCTGTGGGCCTGCAGCCATGCTGGCGGGTGTAAACTGAAATTCAGAAGCAAACACAAAAATGCATTAAATACTTTATCGGTAATCGATTGACAACACCACGATACAATGTTACAAAAGATAAGAACTACACATATCGTTTTCATTTAGTTAACACTAGTTTCCAGTATTTTCACATATGGGCATTTATATTAGTGCAGCTTGTTTGTTACAGTAAAATAGCTGATAATAAAATGCTGACTGAACACAGTGGCCTGAGTTACACATAATTTTACAAGTATTACATCTTACCAGTCTTTGATAACTTTTGGGCTCATAGTTTTCCTTATTCTGTAAAGAAATATAGACATACAGATCATATTATATTTTTGCTACCATGTTCTTTGATTTTTCAAAACACAGCCACTTTAAACCATTAAGACGATATAAAATATAGTCAGTGGTATTTATGTTCATCTGGCTTCTTGTGATTTTCACCTAAATGTGTAACTGCTTGTAATGACATGATGTTTTTCAATAAAGCCATTTTGGATTTCTTTGAATTTTCCCCACATATTTCTTTCTTAAATATATGTTGCCCATTGCATAGAAAAATATATATGACATGGACTAAATTATGTGTACCAAACAGCTGATTGATTAATTCAGAAAATAACACACAGATGACCTAACAATGAAAGTAATGACTTAGTTGCAGCCCTTATCTGGACTGTTGTGTTGTGGAGTGTAAAAGTGTTTCTTCTGGTCTGGTACATTTTCAACATCATACTATAAAAGGATATGCTATGTGTGGCATTAATTATACAGACAGGGTACACTTTAACGTTAGAACCTTGTTTTATTACCTTATAATACGATACTGAAAGTTCATTTATATCTTGAATAAAAGAATAAGGTGCATGTGTTTCTGTACGTGCAGTAAGCAGAATCTGCTAAAGGCCTGTTGCATGTTTAAACTAATAACTCATTTTAAACAATGATGAAGGAGCAGTAGGCCTCATTTTACGGACCATTTAACGATACAGCCTCATGGGATAATTAACTTTAGGTAAAACATGATAAAGTGTATCTTTGCAGTGTTCTTACAGGACATATTGCCTATTGTTATTACAGTAAATATATATACATGGTGTCGTTATGATATTTTAGCTCAGGAGAATAGCCAACCCAACGTTAGCCGGCTAGCTCAAGTCTATTTCAACCTTAGCAACACTTTTTAAGCAGACAGACGTTGTTTTGTGTTATCAACTGTTGCCCAGTCCAACCTCGCCATCTAAACATAAAGAAAATAAAAACCTTACCTGCATCGTCGTGAAGTAATGTAGCGAGTATTGACGGTAAAGCAGTCTTTCTATATTTTGAACTTCCTCGGCCGCCAACGTTTTCAAAAGCCCCTCTCCTCGAACCTGATTGGTCGGCAGGCTACAGATAATGGGCTCTCATTGGTTGGAAATGTTGCGAGAGGAGGCGCATGATTGGAGGATAACGACGCCACTCAGACGTCGACCCGCCCTCCTCCCCCTCTCATTAAAAAGTGTGTTCAAACTGTGGTTTTAGTTCATTACATTACTCGTTCATTACTTTTGTCACATTAAATTGAAAGTGTATTTATGGCCGTGATGTCCTTTACAAATCTTTCTTAAATATCAATTCCTGCTGACTGTATGCCCAACAGACTCTTAAACCCTGTTGTTGTATCATGTTTTATATATTTGTTGCACTAGTACTTAACAGGGGTATCATGCAGTATTATTTGTTATAGAGCAGTTTTTATAATAAGAGGGTTGTACATTGGTCAATCCCAAGTGGAAAGTTTCCGACTTTAACTGAGTTATGCTCTTATAACTACACAACTGAATTTTTGTAATGTGTGTCTCTTGTGCTTTCCTCATTTATTGTGGCCCAATTTAGCAGGATTGAGGGGGTATGTGTAACATAGTTGAAAGAGTTCAGGTAAAGTCCAGTCAAATAGGACAACTATGCCACCTGCTGTTGTAAATTTATATATCTGCATTGATTAGTAATATTTTATGGGTAAACCTCGAAGCAAAGGAGGTTTTCCCACTGAGTAACTTGTTGTGTGAATGTTAGTGGACAAAATAATGTTAACTAACTTGAAAAGCACATACAAGTTGATCTGGCTTCATTTGGTAGGATTATTTGTCTTAGATTAAATTTGCCATTGTTTTAAGTAAACAATTATTTTTTTATGTTTTATTGCCAGTAAAAATCTGTACAGTATAGCCATGGGTGTATTATAAGCTCTTATAATAATCCATGATTTATAAAGCGTGATGCCCTCTGTCCATACAGAGAATGCACTGTTGTCCCCAACAGATGACCATGCTACTCTATTGTTCTCTGTCATAAATGCAAATGTGGAATAAACCCGCTGTTACCACAAGCCTAATGTGTTTTTGTTTTTGGGGTGTGATGTTTCCAGTGGTAGAGGAACTATTGTCAAACATTCAATTTCTGAAAGTAAACCAAAAAACATTTTAAATCATCATAAAGCCTGACACTTGAAAAGCTGAAACAAGAGAATATTTGATGTTTCTGCTTAAATACTTAAATATTTAATCCATTATCCAAAGTGATAGCAATAGATTTTCTACTAATCAACTAATCTATTCGTAAATTAATTGTTTCAGCGTTACTTACGTCCTGATTATTACACAAAACAAGTACCATATATCTGTATTCCCCATACAGAAGCAGCATGTACTGTTTTCAAGGTTTTTCACAGTGTTTTTGTTGGGATGCTATATGAACACTTGATTATCAATCATTGAATTCAATGACAATTCATTCAGTTAAAACACAAATCTTTAATGTCTTTAAATATCTATCAATCAAATTAAGTTACAAGAAAAACAATACTTGAGGATTTATTCATCAAGATGTATTCAAAACTGTTTAATATCCCACCTTCTCAATTTTCTTAACACACTTTATGTCAAAGACACTATCTCCTATATTTTCCCTCATGTATACAATAAACAAACAATAACAAGTAACATTTCTTATTTCACAATTTCTAAAAAATTCACATATGGAAAAAGAAGACAGAATTTGGACTTGATAAAGATGAATTCAAATGTGTTGCGTTGTTCTTCTGTAACACAAAAAACAAAAATCACACACCTGCTTCTAACAGATCATTTTGTTAATGTACACATTGTTGAAAAGCGGTGAAGAAACAGGAAACAGGTGCATCATTTCAAACAGTGCGCTTCATTTTTCTGCCTTTGCAGGCTACACCTCCTGTCGCACAGTCAGTGACAGTGACATACATTTTATATTGCAACTGAGTTAAAAGAGTATGATAAAAAACTTCTAAATCATTTTTTATGATGTTTGCATTGATGTTATGAAGTACTTTGATTTGTCAGCTATTTCGTGTGCTGGATTAGCCAACAACTGGTTACTTTATCCATAAAAAGTTTCTTATTGATTACCCGGAAAAAGTACCACATCACAATATACTGGATGACTCCATTAAAAATCAAGTTTCTATGAAGATTGTGAAATTGAGAATCAGTTTTCTTTACTTTTAGGTTTTTCGTAGTACAGTTTGAACATGTATATGCAGCATTGTGGCTTCTATTAAAGTATGGTGTCTTGTGAGCATGACACGATAAAAAACATAATTCATTCATTGATTATAACGCTATCACTATATAAAATTACATGTCTTTGTAATAGAGGATCCATATCGGCCACTCATTCACAGCAGCAGTGGGTACTTTGTTTTATTTAATCTGAATTTATCTGAACAGAGCAGTTGGTGAAAACTAGTGAGCAGCGTGGCAGCAGGACAGCCAGTGAGCGGCGCAGACTTGGAATAGGATCGTTTGTGTCGAGTTTGTTCTCATCATTGTTGTTGTCTCCACCTACAGCTTCCTCACTGTCCTGCTCTTCTTCACCATCACCCTCTCCCTCCACCACTGGTGGACACTGCCGAGGCTGGAAGATCACGTCCAAAAACTCCAGTCTTCGGAGCCCACGGAGCGTCCTGCAACTCCGTACTATCTGCATCTCGCTGAGCGTGCAGGACCAAAGGCACAGACACTTCAGATCCTTCGGACGGCTGGCACAGAGCAAGCCTGGCCCCACCTCTTTACCACCCAGACTCAGCTCCTCTAGTCCAAGCCATCCTGCCCCTAGCCCCAGGGAGGCCATCTGTAACTGGTAGCCCTGCCGCCCGGTGATGCCTATTTCCAGAAACTTGAGCCTGAATAGCCCTTCCACACCGCAGACGCCATCCTTTGCAGCACAGCTCCTGAGCCCATTAGCTGTAACACGAAAGGTGTCACGTAGCTCCAGTCGACTGAGCCTCTCCCATGATGTCAGACTTTGCAGGTGCTGGTCCGTGAAAGACGGAACGTTGTTAAGGACTAACCTCTCAATAGAAATCCCTGATGGAGAGCTATGCCCTTTTCCTTTCTGATCCCGTCCTTTCTGTTGAGCACCAACACTGGATGTGGCTTCTGCTCTTTCTTGGGGACCAGCAGGGGAAGTGGGAAGGCTCTGATCAAAAAAGCCCTGAGGCAGCTCACAGCCACGCAGCTCTAGCACCTGCAAAGATTTAGGCAGGAGCTGGCAACTGGGGAGGCTTCTCAGGTCTGCATGCAGCAGGTAGAGCTTACTCAGGCGAGGACACTTTGTGGACAAAGCTTTGAGCCAAGACTCAGAGAGAAAGGTGCCCCCTCGGGCAGAAAGCAGCAAACCACGCAACCGTAGGCACCGTAGTCCACAACCCAGGAACTGACGCAGCAGAACCCAAAGTATGCGGGATGTCACCTAACACACAAAGGACAGTCCATATTTAATGGACTGCCAATATTTGCAAAGACACAACCGATGTATAATAGCATTTATGTCAACGGAGGCTTAAGGCAAGGCAGGTTTATTTGTAGAGCACAAAGGCAATTAAAGGTATTTTACATAAAGCATGGAAAACTTTAAAAGGAAGGACAGCATCAAACATTAAAAATACATTTAAAACAATAGAAAACATTTAGAAAAGAAGATAAGTAAATACTAGAGATGTAAAAGCATAGCTGAGAGGGGGATGATTGCGAGTGCTTAAGGTTCAGTGAAATGTGATGGTTTTTAAATTGGATTTATCAGTAGTTCAAGTCAGAGTATGTCATATTTCTTTGCAGGTTTGCTCCAGCTCGATAGGACACCGTAACTACTTTACAAACTGCATCTGCATGTGTGAGAGGAACGAGATGTTCATTCAGATTAACAGGAACATTTCACCTTACTATGTAAATCCCAGGAACATTGCACACGTTTATAATCTCAGGAATTTATTGTACATGTATGTATGTATGTATGTATGTATGTATGTATGTATGTATGTATGTATGTATGTATGTATGTATGTATGTATTGCAGATTTATTTACACAGAGATTATTTTATTTTATTTATTTTGTAATTTTAATTACACCACTACATTGTTTCCACTATCCTGCTGTGTCAATTTGAATTTCTCCCGAGGGGGATCAATAAAGATACATCTTATCTTATTTTAGACTCTCTTCAGTCCAGTGAGGAGACCTGTGAGCTGGCATGATGTGTTTAGTTTTCTTCATCTTTAATAAGGAGTCAGCAGCATTTGAATCAGAAAAGTTACCAAAGCCCTAACCTGCTTTAAGTGGCACTTTTTTTGTCTGTTTCTTGACATGTTTTTAAGATGTAAGCATTGATTTGATGTGGCTATTGAATCCAGGATTTCTGCCATGATAGTTATTGTTATTGGTGCATTTATAATCAGATCTGCATGCATTAGTAAATTAAATGTGGTACGGCTACATTACCAGTCAGCACCACTGTGTCCTTTATGTGCTGTCGTCTGATGAAATGAAGACTACATTGATTTAAAGAGAAAAAAACAGGTGAAGCCATGTTATTAAACGCTTCCTCACCCCTTTCCATGCTGTCAGGTCGACAACTCTCCACAATCTTTGGTCTTTCACAAGGCGTCTCCACCTCCTACAGACTCTGAAACCACAACCGTGAAACACAACAGATAATCATGTGACAACAAAAAAACACAGGTAACAAAAACAACAAAAAAACACTGACAGCAAAGTTTAAAGTAGCTTACCTTCCGGCTCGCACTAGCTCTCGTACGCTCAGATATGACAGCACGTCAATTAAAATGTTTTCTGGAAAGTAGTCTAGATTACAGGATTTAAATTCATCCATTTTTGTAAACAAAACTGTTAAAACCTCGTAGACGGACTGATATTCAGACGCACATTGGTTGCGCCCAAATCAGGAATCCGCAGGAAAAAGCAGCCCGGTGACTGTAGGACCTAGCAGCAGATAAAATATCTTTAAAATAATCACACATACTCCTTCATAGACAACACATCGTGTGTCAGAGGAAACCCATCCTTGCTTTATCGTAATGTTTGGCAAATATCTGAGCCTAAATGAGCAGTAAAAAGCACGTTTTAAAGCGTTTGTAATACAGCCACATCGCCACCTAAAGCCCGCTATGTGAACGCCCAGTGCGCATGCGCGGTTCACCGGAGAAGATGGCGACCAGCAATGGTGGAGGAATGGAAGTGGACGGGGCAGGCGAGTATTTCTCTTTTATGTATTAATATCTGTGTTATATCAGCGTTGGAGCTATGTGTAGTCGGTAGCAAGTGTTTTATATTGGTGTTAGTAGAGGCTTCAGGGTGGTGGATATGTGGGTTTTAGAGCCAGCTTGTTGACATGAGCGGGTTTAAGTGAACGTAACATTACACGGCAACAAATGAGCACATATTCTCATCTGAGGTTTCACATAAACGTGTCTGTGTCAGCACATGTATGCACAGGACTAACTTATAATAACAAATATGGGCTGGGGTTGTCCTGGGCGCCCACTGGCCATGATATGTGAGACATGCCGGCCTAAAGCTGTCTGTTTCTGCTCTTTTCTTATGCTGGAAATGAGCTTTGTGCTCAGTTTCTTTTACCAATCAATCAAACTGTATTTGTAAAGCAGCTTTCATACAGCTTAGGGCTAATTAAAAGTGCTTCACAGATGACTGACAAGCCGATAATATCACAGAACAAGTGTGAACATTAATACTATTTGAGACTAATGCACATGAGAAATACAAACATATGAAAATGTAACAGTAAGAATAAATGTAGAAGCTGTAGCTTTAGTAATCATGCTAATAGTCATAAGTATATAATCATACTGATAATTTGTGAAATAAAAATAGATAGATTTGTTTTTATAAAACAAATACAGATAAACTTTATCTACTGTCTAAATTATCTACAAACCAGAGTATACTGATGGGGAAATGAAGCTTTCTGAAGCCCTGAATTAATATGAAGTGTTGAAAATGCTTCACTGTTTGGAAACATTTGATACAGTCGACACTGTGACATCTGCTGGACAAGTATTAGTATTACTTGTATGGCTGAATAAATCAGTTTTTACTACTTTTTTTTATTGTTATTTTGTTCAATCAAGTCTATACAAGGGCAGGACATTTTGCAGTTGAAATATAAACTTGTCAGCGTGTCTCCTGGACAAGCTATGATACTGTTTTAAAAAATACTCCAATATATTTTTCACCATTCACTTTAATTATTTGCCCAGATATATATGCTGATATTTAAATGACATGTTCACAATTTTTAAGTCTGTTTTAAAACAATAGGTGCCCAAATGAACACTGAAACAGGTTTTCCTTGCTGTAATTATTCCTGCTGTTCATACTGACATAATGTAAGTGATTGGAGACAAAATCCACAGTGCTCCTTCTGTGCAAAATGTTTAAAGGCTTATCTGAAGCTAATATGAAGCTTCGGCCATCAAATTAGTCAAATCAAGTAGATATCTTTCAACATTACAGTCTTTTTATGGCCAAAGTCCCTCTTTTTGTTACTTTACCTCTACAGCTCAGCTGGGAAACACAAAGAGGGAATTTGATGCTAAAGAGACTGTAAATGTGGTGGATATCCATTTAATTTGACTAACTCAGACTGCTAAAGCCTCATAAGCTTCAGATAAACCTTTAAATGACTGTGTGGACACTGTGGATTTTGAACAGGAGGAATGATTATAGCGAGGAAAACGTCTTCCATTGTTGATACGATGACCTGACTGTTGTTTTAGACAATATTGAAAGATTTGTGAACATAATCCTTTAAGCTAATGTGGTCTGGTTTATATGTCTGTCTAAATTATTTCTCCAGTTTTACTTTTCATATGGAAAAATGTTTGTGATTCAGGGCAGCAAGTAACTATTTATTTTGCAATTTCCCCAAAGTCACATTTTTAAATAGATTTTTTTTCCCCGACTCACTTTCTCAAAACACAAATTTGTTGAATTTACAACTGCATAAAACAGAAAAGCAGCAAATCCTCACACCTGAGACGTTAAGGTTGCTGATCAATGTTCTGTTGATCAACTAATTATTATTATAGTAGTTAAAGCATGACTTGTTTGTGTCTCTCTGTGACTGCAGCCAGCCCCAGTGTCATGGCCTCGGGCGTCACCGGGAGCGTTTCTGTGGCCTTACACCCTCTGGTTATCCTCAACATATCTGACCACTGGATACGCATCCGCTCACAGGAAGGAAGACCAATGCAGGGTACGTATGATAATCCTATACCAGAAAGATGGCATGTAAGCATTAAAGTAATGTTCAACTCGTCTTATGTTAATTACAGTAGATGTGATTCATTGTGTTTGTTCTGCTGCTCAGTGATTGGAGCTCTGATCGGGAAGCAGGAGGGTCGAAACATCGAGGTGATGAACTCCTTTGAACTAATGTCTCATACCATCGATGACAGAGTACATATTGACAAGGAGTACTACTACACCAAGGAGGAGCAATGTAAGTGATGTTTATGGATGAGAATACGCCTCTAATTCAATTCCATATTGTTTTAGGACTCATTATTAGGGCTGCAGCTACTGATTATTGTCATTATTGATTAATCGATTAGTTGTTTGGTCTATAAAATGTCAGAAAAATGTTGATTACTATTTCCCAAAGGCCCAGATGACATTCTCAAATTCTTGTTTTGTCCGGACCAACTATCATAGAAAAATCTGAAAATATCCACATTTGAGAAAGTGGAATTAGAAAATTTGGATATTTTTTCTTAAAAAATTATCTTAAGCAAAAGATAGTTGTCGGGGGGGCTGAAGCAATGTCCAAGCATGAACATGTTTAAACAGCGGTATAAGCACATGGTTTACACTAGGTACAGGGAGGAAGGAGGGTGGGACGAGCACTAGGGTTTGCACATATTATTCTCTTTATTTATTTGTTTATCTGTTTTATTTATTTTATTTCTTTTGAGTCTGTATCAGACAAATATGTTTGATTATTTAGATATGGTAATAAGTAAATATAAATAACAATTAGGATTAAAATACATACATAAATAAGATATAAACACACAGGAAATAAATAAATAATAAATAGTTGAATTATAAATTGGAGAAGGGGTAGGATTCAATAAGCGAATGCTTCTTCCTACTCCTTTTCAAACATGTTTAATCAATTTTGTTTTCCTTGTTTTGTGCGTTTGACTGTTGTTTTTTGTTATGTAAGATACATATATTTATATTTTTTCTGTGTTTTTGTTTTTCTACATGTTTGAAATAAAGCCTTCATTCATTCATTCATTCATTCATTCATTCATAGTTCTGCATTTTGGGTTCATCTCACGCTGGGCCCAGGTGGCTGTGGGGGCTCGGGGGTCCTGACTCTTTTCTCTCTTCTCTTTCCTCCCCTCTGCTCTCTTTGCTCCGTATTCCTTGCACACAAACACACCAAACGCCTACCCACACACACACACACACACCATGTGCATCTAGTATTAAGCCAAAATTGTATTTATTTGTTTAAATTATTTGTTATTTTCTTGGGGTTACTGTCGGTTATACTGTCCTGTGTCATATGTGTTTTCATGCCAGCCACTTATACTGCATTAGATCACTGTGTACAATCACATATCTTACACTAAATTAAAGGGAAAAAAATCAGGTTGATCTGCTCCTTACTACTGAATTTGTTTTAGATTGTATCACAAAGGAATAATGGCATTAGATCCAGTTATTGATTCGTTATGATCCATAAGTTTGGCAGTTTTTAGAGGTTCTGTGTGAAAGCTGGTTGCTGAACAAAGCCAGGTCCTTGCTGTAGATCTTCTCTAATATTTCCTGTCGTCTCTCAGTCAAACAGGTCTTCAAAGAAATGGAGTTCTTGGGTTGGTACACCACGGGCGGCCCTCCTGATCAATCAGATATCCACATTCACAAGCAGGTAGGCACAAAGTGAAAGATGCATAATGTTAAGTAAGTTTTATTGAAAGCAAAAGATGCAACATTAGCTTCCTCGTCCCTCGCCCACTTAGGTCAGTGGTAACAGCGCACGTCTCCTTTATTGTTCAGATTACTGATCTACAATATTTATTTTGATAGCAAAGAGCCTGACATGTTTTGTTAATCATTCATAGAATTCAGAGATCATTTTTTGTGACTTTCGACAAATGTCATCTTAAAAAATATCGTACGGTGGCAACTTTGACATTACAAGGGAATAGTTAAGACATGTTTACCATGTGAGGCAGCTGGATTTGCAAAAACGCAGAGAGATCACAATATCACAGGAGAATCCATCTTGTCAGGCTTCAAGTTATGCACTTGTGTTCCAACCAATCAGCATAGTGAATCAAGCTGACTCGCAACGTAAGACGGTGACAGACAGATGGTTCATCCAGTCACCTGCCAAGTATTTGTCCGGTGACGGTGCCGGGCCTTTTCTAAACAGTTTCCATGGACGACATTTAAATGGTTCTGTGTAAGAAACCATCTGGCTTATCAGACTTTAATTTGTTGTGGGCTTTAAAAGTAAAATTAGCTCATAGTCTGATAGTTATTTTAGACTGTGGTCAGTTCATAACTGTCATTTCTCTTTCCTGCTAGGTGTGTGAGATCATTGAGAGTCCTCTCTTCCTCAAGTTGAACCCAATGACCAAACATACTGATGTGAGTACTTCTGATTCTTTTATTTTATTTCTCTTATTTCCAGAATTAGATATTAGCAGTAGATTAGACATTTGTTCTAAACAATGTGTCCTCTTCTCCTTCAGCTTCCTGTTAGCGTATATGAATCTGTGATTGACATCATCAGTGGCGAGGTAATATTAATGTGAAACATACACATAACATTTACAATCAAAGAGTCTGCTGCTTTTTAATCAGTTAATATTTCAGATTTGTTGTTGATTGTTCATGTTTTGTCTGTTCCAGGCTACCATGTTGTTTGCTGAGCTGACATACACTCTGGCCACAGAGGAAGCAGAGAGAATTGGCGTTGATCACGTAGCTCGAATGACCGCCACCGGAACTGGAGAAAACTCAACAGGTAAGATGAACCATTTCCACTCAAATGTTGTTTTTACGAACACTGTTTTTTTTGTTTTTGTTTTTTTACAGCAACCTATAAAAGCTCTTATCTCAGGAATTATCTTTGACTATGATAACCTCCAATAAAATGCCTTTCCCAGCTAGCACTGCCCAGGTTACTGCTGTTGTTTCTAGTTTTAATAAACTCAGTTTCAAGAGTAATGCTCTGAGCATTTTGTATGAATATGAAAATATGCAGCAACACATCAGTCCTAAAACAGCAGCTTTGGACTGTAATGGATCTGGTTTTCAAAGAGTTCTTCCTTACACAGAAGGGATTCATCTCTGCAGAGTGTTTAAGATACAGATGTTATTGAATTTCTGTCTGTAGGAGTCATACAGGAGATTCTGGTGTCTTTTATATGTGGTTATCTGAAAATTTTGCCAGCATGCTGTGACTTATTTTACATTGTAAATTTACTTGGTAGACCTACACCCAAATCAGCAGGCAGGTTGTCCTATGCTTTAGATGTTTACTGAATGCTTTAGTGCACGATTTTGAAACTTTTAACCGGACTAATATAAGACTGTCATCAAAAATGAATGAAGTTTCAACTCTGATACTTTCTGTGTTTCGGACAGTTGCTGAACACCTTATAGCCCAGCACAGTGCGATAAAGATGCTCCACAGCCGGGTGAAGATCATTTTAGAGTACGTCAAAGCCGTGGAAACAGGTGAGTGGACCAGCGGGCCATTAACAGGGCAGTGAGTGCAAAGAATGTGAAAATAAGTCTGGAAAACAGCTGTTCATAAATTAGATGTCTCCTTTCCTCACTTCTACACCATTAAGAGAGGCCCTCAGACACACCTCCATGATTACAAGCCTTGTTTTATGGTTTCTGGTTAGGATTCTTCCTTTTTACTTCACAATTTTAATATACTGTGATGTACTTTTTTGTTTTTCTCTTTCTCATCTGACTTCGTGCACCGCAGGAGAGGTGCCGTTTAACCACGAGATCCTTCGAGAAGCG
Organism: Scomber scombrus; assembly: GCF_963691925.1. Taxonomy (NCBI): domain Eukaryota; kingdom Metazoa; phylum Chordata; class Actinopteri; order Scombriformes; family Scombridae; genus Scomber; species Scomber scombrus. Next base: position 12,429,894 of record NC_084978.1, read on the forward strand.
AACGCCCTCTGCCACAGACTGCCTGTCCTCAGCACCATAAAATTCAAAACCGACTTCTATGATGTAAGCAAGCTTTATTTAGTTTCACACCCAAAATGGTTTATGTCCCTAATACATGATGCAGTTCTCTCTCTGTCATGTCAGTTATGGAAAGGATCAAGGCTGGCATCGTTCTACATTTTTCTTTATTATCAACAATCCCATGGCAAAGCCAACGAATGAGGCTTTGTATAAAGAAGCAATACGGATCAATTCATTGTCATTCCTGGTCTTTTCATGGGATTTGTTGACATTAAGAAAAATATATGATGTCTCTTTTAAGTCTGAGTTTTCCTTTGTTCACAATGTTGCCTTTTGTTGGTTTACTGACTAGCTTAATACATCTAGTTAAAGTCTAGCTAAAGTGAATTCAAATTTCAACCAATGAAACCTTCATGAATCTTTGAACGTCCTCTCCCGTCCACCTATCCTTTAAAGTCAAATTGTGTTTCTCTCCAAAACTGATATCTTATTGGTTTACACTTGTGAATGATCCCTCCCTGAACTATGTCCCGCCCCAACATCCTGTTTCAAAAGGGAAATACATAAAATCAAGGAAGTACAAGTGTCCGTTCATGAGGCCTTTTAAATAGGAAATAAATAAACTTAGTCTGCAGTTTTTCACCCAGGATTTTTAGCAAAGCTCAGACAGTATCACTCTGTGTTGCACTTCCAAGCTTTCTGAACCTGTGTCTGTTTCCCTGCAGCAATGTAATGATGTGGGCCTCATGGCCTACTTAGGCACCATCACCAAGACCTGCAACAGTATGAACCAGTTCATCAACAAGTTCAACGTCCTGTACGACAGACAGGGCATCGGCCGGAGGATGAGAGGACTCTTCTTTTGAGCTGGTAGTTGTTATTATTGTTATTATTAGCTGAAGTAGAGAGACAAACGAGCACTGCAGTTTCTTCTTTCTTCTATCTTTTTGTTTTGTTTTGTTTGTATTTTGGTCAGCTGAGAAACATCCTTAAACCAACAGTAGCTTTTCAAACCAGTTTCAGTTTCAACCACAAGTGTGTCCAGAAGCACTTAATTTACACCGATTGGTTATATAAACAGAAAAAAAAGAGGTGTACAAATTTAGGCTCTTTCTTGCGTATGCAGAGCAACAAATCCACTGTACATGAACGTTATATTATTTTACCAGTTTGTTTTATTGTTTGATGTTTCTGTATGTAATAAATGATCTGCTGATTTTTTTTCATGGGACTTTGAATTGTCTTCTTTCTAAAGCCTGAACGATTATAAGTGTAAATTATAACAGGATAGACATCATCAGTTTGTTTTTTTCTACAACACAAAACTCATAAAAATCTTAGACCTGAACTTTTTAAATGAGCCCATGAAAGTCAGCTATGTGACACTGGTGTACCTGCAGGTTTATTGTTTGGAGCTGAGAGTGTTGTCTTTTGAAGTCGTGTTCCTGCTGTTTGAGAGCCTCTGGAGGTTTGGACAAACAGGCGCACACAGCAGGAGAAAAGGGGGCGCAGAGCGACTTATAGGTATATACGTATTGTTTGGATTACCTTCAGTTGTGGAGACAGTTTATGAACTAGCCCCAGAAAAAAGATTTTGAATGAAATAACGGAGCACCCAATAAATAATATCTTGAAAGCAATATCTACAAGAAATATTCTTTGTTACAAATTCAGATTAAATATTACATTTGACACTTTTACTCAATACAAGAACTATACGACGGAAACTGTGGAAGTCATTAAAGTGGTTGGGAAGTACTACTAGATTCAAAATCAAATTGTACAATTTAAGCCTCAACATTAATGGTCAAGTCTCATCAGACAGAAAAGAGGTTGCTGACAGTCTGAATAATTATTTTCATTATTGTCAGGACCCTGGTTAATAAACTTCCTGTCCACTTGTGCAGCAGTTTTATTTCCACAAGGGGGTCAAACCAAATTCCTTCTCATTTAAGAAAGTCCAAAACAAGATATGTGGGCTTGGTTATTCCAAAGCAAAAAGTTTGGACAATGTTGCATCAAGATTTTTGTAGGATGCTGCTGAATTTGTAACACCATATCTCACAAACATCATCAGCCTATCTCTGGTACATTTCCAAATGAAATGAAGACTGCTGGGGTCAAGAAACACAATACATTATATCACAATGACTGCAAACCCATTTCCATTTTTATGTTTGAGAAAACTGATCTACATCTCCTTCACTATGAGTTTCAGTCTGGATTTAGGAAATCTTTACTGATTCCTGTTTGCTCTATCTGACTGATTACATTAAAGGAAAAAGAAACAATGTAGGCAAACTGGATGCTGATGTTAGACCTTCAAAAGGCATTTGACACTGTTGATCTGTCTTTATTACTGATGAAAATGAAATAATTGGGGTTTAGTGAGTTAAATGGGTAGGTTATTATTTCAAAGACAGTTAAAATGGTGTATGGTGGATTACTATCCAGTCCCATAAGACTACAGCGTGGAATGCTATAAGGAAGTTTAACTATTTTTGCTGGGGTTGGGACACTCATAGTTTTGCCACTAGGAGGAGCTCAACTAACTTTGTTCCCTACAGATTTAAAGCAGTTGCTAGCAAAACAACCTTTTTATACAGAACGTGCAGTATGAAGTCACTCTGAACCACTAACAGCTGTAAAGTGATAGAAGTAAAAATTAACTCAGAATTTGAGATGCAGGTAAAAGCTGATTATGTGTGTCCATCTTCCACCACCGCCCTGATAAGACATCACAACATAGTGTTCATGTGAATACAAGACTGCAGCTTGCTTCTTAAAGATGCAGTGATATTTAAAGCTCATTTATCAGCAGCCAAATTCATCAGTAACTTTACAGTGCTACCCGCCACAGTACATTTTTTACCACATTTGGCTGGTTGGTGGGTGTTAATTTCAAGCCCTGGTGATCAGCTGTCATGGTTATCTGCTCTAAGCTCAATACACACTGTGCACTAAAATACCCAAAGTGAGTTTCAAGATCAAGAAGATACCAAACAAGCAATGTGCCGCTCGCACTCCACGAAAACAACGCCCATATTAAATTTAATCACCTGTTAAAATGGTGAATGCTCTGTGCTTGTGCTGAACTGACAAGTGTGACATTTCTGGGGATGCATGAGCTAAATTCTTTTCCATTTCAATACCGCAAATCATGATATCCAAGTTATCTTCTTTTCGTCTTTTTCCCTAATTCAGAATCTGTATGTATAGCTTGAGTCAAATCCCTTCTACTTCTTTTCTAACTCCAAAAGTGACATATGAAAGAGGGTCCTCAGTGTGTATTATGCTAATTGAAAAATTTGTAGGAGTTTGTTGACCAATTTAAAAGTGATCATATGCCTGAAAGTAAGATTAAAACTAATCTGCCTACACGTGTTGCCTATGGTAGTTTTGAATATTGTTTCTATGCACTCATAAATGTTCGAGTCAAGTCAGTTTTATTTATATCGCACTAAATAACAGCAGACACACACTTAGACATACTCTTTATGACTACTAAGTTCTTACACTGGAGCCTGCGCACAGGTTATGTTGTAGTTGTTCAATTTAGGACCCAAATGCAAACACAGACCAGGAGATAAAGGAATGATTAAAAGGGAAGTTTATTGTAGCTTGAATTGTGGAAAGATGGCTTAGCTGAGTTCTTGGATTTGGACATGGCAAAAGGGGGCTGGGAGCAGGCAGGGCTTAGGGGCTTCATACAGGGCAGAGCAAACAGGAGATCCACGATCCAAACTGGCAGACGAGGACAAGGCTCACATGGCGGGTATATTGGAAGCTGGGGTGGTGAACCTGAGGCACAGACAGAGATCAGGATTAGCAAAGATCAGAGAAACGAATTAATGGGTTATAAGTAACGTGGTGGTAGTGACTTGCAGAGTTTGAAGAGATTACCTGGATTTTAACCTGGATTTTATACTGCTGTGGCTTGTAGAGTTGATAAGTACACCAGCTGCAGGTCCTCAGGGTTGAATGATGGGAGAGGAAAACCAGGAGGCCACACACACACACACACACACACACAGACACACACACACACACACACACACACACACACACACACACACACACACACACACACACACACACACACACACACACACACACACACACACACGCACAGGAGACAAACATAAAACACTAGGAAGGGGAAACAACGAGAAGAAAACACAGGGAAGAGGGGAAGTATAGCTAACTTCCTTACAGTACAAGGATGAATGTGTCACCAGTATCTCTGCAAATGGAGACAGAGATATGGGAGATATGTAAAGTGAACTAGGGGGACTGTAGGTGGGGACCGGGACTGGATCAGTGAAACAATCTCAGCCTTCAGTTGTACATTTATCTTTTACGCAGTGATCTGTAGCATTGCAGCAGGCCTGACTGACAGACCATGATAACATAATGAATCTGAAATGATCTCTGATAACAGAAGTTCATAAAGGCTGAAAGACAATGAGTGTACTCTGTAATAAAGACTGCTGTAGTTTTGGTTATTTAGTGGAGGAGTGCTATAGATGAAAAGCAATGGGGTCACCAAAGGTAGCTGGATTCCCCCCAGTGGGACAATGAACACCTGGACCAAGTTTCATGGCGATCCTTCTAAGTCTAAGTAGTTATCGAGCTATTTCACTGAAAGCGTCTTTGAGCACCGCATAAAGCGCTATATAAATGTGATTTATTATTATTATTATATGTGAAAACTTGACTGACAAACTGCTATCCATAGAGCCGCTAGCATGGTTTAATATATTGAAACACGAGTTAGTCTTCAATTTTCTAATTGTATGTCATGGAGGATGTGGTGTAAGTTTCTTTTTTTCACCTCAGTGTGAGTGACATGGAGTTTGAAATTAAACTTTTTTAATAACTACATTGTATTTGAATTTAAAGTAAGGAGTAATAGTTATATAAATGACTGAACATGAATTATACAAAGAGAAGGATGAGAAGACAAAAAGTCCCAACAATGTAATGCATCTTCACAGTTTATTTGACACATTCACAGGTGCTAAAATGCAGATAATGATGATAAATTGTGGGGAAATTCCCTTTCTTCTGTTGACTAAAGGATGTTCCAAACCAGCTTGAAGAAATCTGAAAAAATCTGCTAAACTGCAACGCTACCACATGCCTTTTGTTTGTCCCTCTCACAAGGCCAATACTTCACAGCACAAACCTGCGAAGCAAGCTGTACTCATTCAGTGGTCTTTCATGAAATGTGATTATATTTAAGATTGTGTTGCTGTTGCTGCAAACATTATGGTTGGATAAAAGCTGCTGTTGCCATTTAACGCCTAAAAGACTAGAAAGGGAAAAGATGCCCTAAAGTTGGTAGTGTTACTTTATGCTGACACCATCAATACTGCTATCGAGGCAAAGACTCAACATACACATATTCCTGAACCTAGAAAGTTTGCAGTTGAAACACAAATTGCACATTTCACCATATATTCTACTTCCTGATTAATTACACCACAACCAGGTAGAAAAAGGGTTAGGGTATATTTGTCTGATGTTTCCGAATAATTTTGTATGATTGCTGTTTAACTGAACAAAACTGGGATTTTGTGTTTTGCCTATTCAGAACAATAATTTAACAAATTGAGGGCTCAAAGCAGGACCTCTGCCATTTTCTACAACAATAGAAGCATTTTTCTATTAACAAGAGTGTATACCATCAGGGAACCCCATCTCCTTAAAAATATGTTTATAAACTAATAAAAATTCTTTGTCAAATATGCTTTGAGGCAAATCGGAGATCTAAGAGGTGTTACATCCTCAAAATGTTCAGAAATCAGGTAGGTTCAGACAGTTAAAACAGCTGGATGAAGGTGTGAAATTGTGGTTTATGTACATGCATGTATGTTCAGTATGTTCAAAATAAAGGCAGCTATTAAAGATGACCTCATAAAACAGAAACGGAAGCCTGTTAAAAGGCAAAAACGCTGACAAATGTTTGATCAAGTCCATTGGAAAAAGCCTGAGATGAAAACATCGCCAACTAAACAAAATAAAACCCCAGCCTTACACATTACATGTGATTAAATTTTAGGAAAATATAAACCTACAATTAAGAGCACAAATCAAAATTATACCAACATTAAACTTGAGGATACTGATTGGGCAATCCTGGGATATGTGGAGCAAATTCAGCATATAGCAATCACATGCATTACCGATGAAAATCTGCACAAAGTAATAACAATAAATCTAATACAAATTTACATTATTTCTTGTGTGTGCAGACCAACAAATCCACTGCACATAAATCTTGGGACTTTGAATCTTTTTTCTAAGCCTGAACGATTATAGTGTAAATTATAACAGGATAGACATTATAGTACTTTACACAACACACAGCTCATAAAAATCTCAGACCTGCACTTTTAAATGAGCCCATGAAAGTCAGCTATGTGGAGCTGGTGTAGTTACAGGTTTATTGTTTGGAGCCGTGAGTGTTTGCGGTTAACTCGTCTTTTGAAGTCGTGTTCCTGCTGTTCAAGAACCTCTGGAGGTTTTGAGAGACAGGCACACACAGCAGGAGAAACGAGGGAAGGATGACGGCTTACAGGTCTCGAGGTGGAGGTCTAACAGGAATCAGCATTTATATGGGTATTAAATATATAGCAGAACTCAGACATAATGACCCTCAGCCCACATGCTGGCACTTCTGCTTTACTAGTCTGCCTTTACCTGCCATGTGGCACTGTTCTTTTCTGTCTTCTTGCACCTTTTCAAACAGAATATTCAAAGCCAAAATACAACTTATTCACTGGTGGAAAATTGTTTTGTGACATTTTTTTATTCCATTATTCAAAATCATTTGCATTACATGCTTGTGTTAACTGAAACCTGCCTTTTTACACGCTGAAAGGAAACTGCACAGTGATTAAAATACATTTACAGTCAATTTATTAAGATTCAAACAAACTCTGCAGCTTGTTCATGCTTTAGTACAGGCGGTACAATTGATCAATGACTCCCCAAAATATGCAATTGTGCAACTTGGATGTTTTCAATCAAAGTCTGTTTGGTTTAAAGAGAAACTCTTTCCCTCCCACACGTCCTCAATGTCCTACTGATCGTCCTGTGCAGGCTCATCGGCAGCAGCGTCAGGCTGAGGGTACTGGAAGCGGATGGGGTCGTACAGATCATCCCTGGGGTTGTAGGGGACAGGGTAGTAGTAAGGGTAGGGGAGGACTTTCTTCTCGATAGGAGCAGGGGGTGCTGGCTCCTCCACAGGTTCCTCCTCTTCCTCCACAGGAGCAGGAGGAGGTGGTGCGACGGCTACAACCTTCCCCTTGATTGCCCTGGGTGGGTGGTCAATCAGGCAGTCGGGGTCCCAGTAAGGGTCACAGTCATACTCCATGGCCTTGAAGGTGCGGATGGGGGCTGGGGGAGACTTCTTGATGAGGACCATTGGAGGTGGAGGTGGGGCTGACTTCTTTGGTGGAGGTGGAGGAGGTTGGGGCACTGCAACAGGGGCTGGGGGCATCTTCTGGGGGCTGCAGTGGGGGTGGTAGCGGGGATCGCAGAGGACGGGCACGGCGCCACTGGGTAGGTAGACGATGTGGGGCTTGCAGAGGGGGTCCTTCTTGTTGCACAGGTAGAGCACATCAGCCTGGGAGATACCTGGACCCAGAGGGAGAAGAGGGAGAGGTGCAGGGGTCGCTTCAGGCTCTTTGGGCTTTGGGACACCTTTCATAGGAGGTGGAGGAGGAGGACGAGGAGGAGGAGCCACTTTGCATTTCTTGTCTGTGGCCGGGTCGCACATGATCATCGGCACTCCCAGTTTGCTCTGGAAATAAGCAGCATCGGGACCATAGGTTTGCTCCAGGTACCTCATCTGCTGGTAGAGCATCCGCAGCTTGTCGATCTCGTACAGCTGAGAGAAGGAACACACGAAGAACAGCTTGAGACAGACTTACAAAAAACACAATGAATATCAATCCAAAAAAACCTTTAATAAAGAGAAATAAGTGAAGAATTACATGTTATTTCTATATTTTACAGATCAGAATCCATAAAACCAGAAGCACGCTACATGATTTAAAGACAAACTGTATTCCCAGTTTGATAACTGAAGCTCAACATCAGTGTTGCCGACCTTTTGGACTTGTGACTGTTTAAAATAAAGCTACGTGTACTTGCATCTGGTTGCAATGTTTTCAGACCAGTTTAACCAGTGATCTTTTTTCTTTGAATTCATTTTAAAAATACAACTATCCAGTTATTCAAAATGGGGAGGAAACAGAGATTAAACTAACATGTAAAAAACTACACATCATTTAGTTTCAGTTCCCCTGTAGAGGTAATTGTTTTGTGGCAGCATGGAGTAATCTCATGACTCCTTGTTTTAGACAGTGGGGTCTCCACCAGACAGAGTAAAATCACATAATCCCATAATCTGTGACATTTCAAAAACCCTTTAGGGTATATATGAATATGAATAGACACAGTTTGTGTGTACTATATGTTGGCTTTACAATCTAATATCACTGGATTCATGTGTAAATCCTGTTTTTGGATCAAATTCTCCTTTTTACATTAATTATGGCAGTTATGCAACCAGAGTAAAAAGTTTGAGTCATCCAGAATAAGAATATGTGTACTTGCACTAAGCATGTTGTCTTGGCATGAAACAGATTATTACAGGAGACCAGAGTCTGCATCTCACCCCCTCAGTGTGTCCAATGCTGCTGTAGTATCGGTAATAAGACTGGAAGTCTGGGTTGCCTCTGTACCATCTGGGATCCACAGCATTTCGCTTTGGTCTGGAGTGAGTCAGAAAGCCATTTGCCCTCTCAGAGTCAATATTCACCTCACTGACAGGGACCATCTCTGTTAAACCAGTGAGGAAGAAGATGCTCATTCCCTTGAAAAATATTAACTGCTGGTCATGTTTTAAATTTTTGTTCTGAAAAGTGATTTAATATCTGCTCTTACCTTCCTGCTTGATGGTGTTCAATAATGATTTGGCGTCCAGAAAGCCTGAAAGAGGATACAGATTATTTGTTGGATGTTAATCTAGCATACACGTGAGAAGTTTGTCTTTTAGAAGTTGTACATCAAAGGATCAGAGCTGACCTGGGAGCCACGTCAAACAGCACAGCGTCCCTGCCAACCATAATGTAGAAGTCATCTTGAAACCCTGCAGACCAGAGAGGTAGTATTTTGAGAAGAAAGAAAAGAAAGAAAGAAAGTCAGTTATCATAAAATAATACAATCATCCCTGATTGATCACTTCTACTGTTCTCTACCCACAAAGGAACACAATATATTTAAAGGTATGCAGGTAACTTTCTGGTCATATGTTCGGACTTTTCTTAAGGATATGAACATGTAACAGATTTACAAACAAATGTGTCAAAGGCAGTAAAGTAAACTTTTCTCCAGGTGAATTTATTCTCCTATTACAGTTTTAAATCCACTTTGATCACTATGAAACTCAAGAGACGAGTTTACACCAGTTAACTGCATAAAAAGCTGTTTGCAGATAATCGTGTTGTGAGCACCTCATCACAGAAATCCTCACACCACATTTTACTCACCTGTCTCTGGACGCTGTCTTCACTGCACTAACAGGGCCAAGTGGGTTAAATACAGATGTGTGCATCAGTCACCCCGAAACATTATCTCCTGTCCAATAGGAGCTCTACAACTTTGAGACCGATTCTTGTTTCTCCACCTCCCTTTTAATACCGTTTAATATGGGGCCTTTGGCGCCAATTAGGAATAATAAAGCCCCCGGACTTCAGCAGCAAAGCCATAAAGAGCACAGACTTCAAATGGAAACTCCCCATTAAGTCTGGGAGGAAAGCATCACCTGCTGAGACAACTGGAGAAAATGCTGCCTACTAACAAAATATCTCAGCTAAAAAAAACTGTAAAAATCAAAGATGACAACTTGCGTTGCTTTTTATGATGACTAGTTAGAGATTCGTGCTCCAAAAGGTGATTATTTTTACCCAGAAAACACCTGCTTTTTTTAACAGTTGTGTGACTGGGAGATGACTATCTACTCTGAGCATTAAAGAAGCTGCTGTCTTTCGTCTTGGCATGTTCACTTTTAAGTGTTAAAAATGAGTCTAAAGCTGCATTCTTATAGGATGCTGTCACACGAAACACACTACATGTCATAAACTTAATGCATGTTTGAGAGTTGACTATTCAGATGTTTCGGTGCTGTAGCTCCTAACTTCTAACACTTTTTTTCATCATGGTTATCACACGTTATAAATTAAGTGGCTGATGAAAATGAAGCCAGTTGATCCTCAGAAAATTAATCAAAGTTCAATTTCTCCCAGAACAAACTTTTCATCAGGTTGTGTTAAATGTGAGATTTTCCAGTTGACAGTAAACTAAATGTTATAAAAAGACAGAAGTCACAGCTGTTTGAAGATGTGACCTCGAGCTTTTAGATAGCTGTGATGAGCATTTTCCAGACTCCAAAAGATAGTGGAAATAATCATTAGTTGCAACCCTATATGTTGGCATGTTTTACAACGGAGACATTTACAAGGTTTTACCCAAAGCAGCAATTATGTCAACAAGGCTGCTGCTCCAGTGGCAAACCAGCGTTGATGGATGACTTTTTTCATCCTTTTTGTGTTTTACTGGGCGTCTTTCTTAGGAGGGAGGTGGACAGACTGTTTTTATTTGCCTGAAGTAACATGAGATTAGAACAATAAAGAAATAAATGGAGCATACTAATATCTGCACATACAGGTACAGATATTACATTAAAACTGCATGAAATAAGTTTGCTTTAGACTACATCCAGATTTAATAAATAGATACTGGTAAAAGTTACCATTTTCTTCATTATTTTGGTGTCCACAACTTGGCTTACTAGCAGTCAGGCACTCTGCTACTGTCTGGTCAGATCAACTTATTTTACCATGTCCATACACAACTTCTCACAAATTGTATTGATAGCCATCGTTTGTTAGAGAGTAAATTAGTTTTCCATCTACAGACTCATTTTTTCAGATATAATACAAGATAATTGAATTTGCTTCTTGGCATGGGGCACTTAAGCAATGAATCATCATTTTACAACAGGATGTCTGGAGAAGGGAAATGCATATAAAAATCTAACTTTTTTCATCTTATCCAACATGCACACGAGTCAAAAAGGAAACCAACACAGCACAGTATTGAACCATCAATTTATTATAACTATCTGTCACAATACAAGGCTCAAAGTTTCTGCCCTGCTTTGCATTACAATTTATAAAATGTACAGAAATGCTCAGTATCAAAGAGACTGCAAGCTTTAAGTTCTAAACTGCAGATAGCACTACAACACAACATCTGACATACATATTTACAAAACAATTGGTGAACATCTTAAACATAAAAAAAGCATAGCTGTGAAATCTCCAACTGCAGGAATTCTTGCAAAAATGGTTATGCTTGAAAAATGTCCGGGTTCTGCTCGACCTGTGTTACAAAATGCTGGCGGAGGAAAAATAAAGAGCCCCAATATAAGTCTGTAGAAAGCCTACAATAAAGAGTTTTCCCTCAGGTGGCTGAGACGCAGTGTGCATCAAGGGCGTCCGGTTGTTCACACAAACGTGACGCGGGTGCGCGCCTGGTTGACCTGCCACACGTTTAGCTCCTCGTACTCCTCCAAGGCCTCCTGGAACTGGGCGGGGGTGAAACCACGCGAGACGCAGCGCTGCTCCGCCTCAGACATGCGAACCACTCCGCCGGCTCCACCGCGGCCTGCCACGCCCTCTGTGGCGAGCTCACGCACCAGAGAGAAGATGACGTCTGAGGGCCGCTGAGTCCTGTACGGAAGGAAGAGAAGTGATTAGTTATAGATGCTAGAAAATGTCTAGTTTATCTTTTGTTGTACAGATTACAAGATGAAGGGTCAAACAAATGCCTAACATAGAGCAAACATGAAGAGTGTAAATGAAACATTACTGGCTTCATATTTTAAAGTTACCGGTATGCCAATTCGAAACACTTGATGTAGGAAAATGGCTCCTCCTTGCCTCCCATTGTTATAAAGAAGCATCCGATTTACTGTAAAGCACCGAGTAGATGAAAAAAAAAGAGTTCACACTTCACCAGCTCTAATACTGCTGAAGTGAACATGCTGCCGTGTGAACAGAGCTCTATAAAACCCCTGAAGTTTTACAGCTTCCTCCAGGATATGCAGCCACTGTTACGGGCATAAGAGAAGCTCATAAAGGGGATTTAGGTCACAAAAGACATCCGGTCACTCATGTTGTGTGGAGTGTGAGCTCACCAACTCCTCTCATTAAAAACAAGTTTGAGTTTAAAAGGTGCTAACACCAACCTTGTGGTGCCGGACTTGTCAGCTTGTAGCGAATCCTTTGACATCTCCATCAGTCTCATCCCCTCGTTGACGTCTTCCTTCTCCACAGAGTCCATCATGCGAAGGCGAGCCTGCAGGAGGGAAACATAACAGCGGGTACAGATTGTGAGTTGGACGGAAGAAATATCAAGTTAATTATATTAGTAAAATGTAGCTTCACAGGAGATCTGTCTTGATTATGTAGGCTGCGCTGTGCCGGCACTGTCAGACCGAGACAAGTGCAATGCCCTCTGGGATGGCCGGCAATTGCCCAAGTCTCCGCCTCTCAACACCAGCTAGTCTCTCTACAGGTTGAAATCAGAACACTGGACAAAGAAAAATGCTATCAATAAAAAGAAAGTTAGAAACTGGAGGCTTTACACATCAAGTTGCTACAGAACACACACTGTTGACTTTTCTGGCCATGGTCAGTTTTGCATGGGTTTGCACAGCTGCGCTTAACGCACACAGGCTGACTGCCCACCCTGCAAAGCTGGCCAGGACCAGACAAACCTTTCACTGCATCTCAACTTGACTGGCTGTGAAGATGAAACAACTCAAATCATCAGAAATGCAGAGTTCACAGCTGATGGGCAGCTGTGGAACACATTCTTGATGCAGCCTCAACAACTCCAGCAGGCCCCCCCCCTCCCCCCCAGGCTTTGTTGTGGCAGCCATTTGCCCTCTTGTGGACATCTGTGTGCAGCACATTGCCTACCTGTCTGCCTGAAGTGCTGGTTTTGCAGTAGGTGGATGACTGCTACCTGCACAAACAGCACTTTTGACACCCAGAGGCCGAGACGATGCCAGACCATAAAACTCTCATTCAAGATATATTAACTTTTTCAATTAAGCTGTAATACAAAATACATTTTCCCTTCATTATTTGCTACTGCTGAGTCACTGAAATTGATGACCACATCCTCGGAGTTTGCAGACTGGAGATCTTTTGTCCAGCGTGGGAAAGAAGTGCTCACATTGCAGTAGGCCAGGTTATCATCACTACCTGCACTGTAAGCACTTTAGCTCACACTGGACTAATAATGACCATGCTCATGGATAAAAACAATTTAATATTGATTTAGAGACTCCACCAAAACTACAACCCATCATAAACACATTTTGGTACCTTCAAATGTGGTGGTATCAGTAAGAGCTCAAAATGAATCACTTGAAATTGTGTATAATTAATGCAAATGCAAGAAAATCAATTTGATGTAATCACTTATAAAAACGTATCTGAAAGGTTTTTCGAGCTGCTGTTCAAAGTGGCCTCTAAATGTTTCCAGTTTAAACCTCACAGCTGAACAGGGATGAAGTGTTATTCTCACCAGTGCTGTGGACAGACGGAGGATGGAGAGGAGGGTACGAGCGGAGGTGAAGGTGGTGTCCTTGCTGACTCGTGCCTCTTTCCTCATCTCCACGTAAGCGGCGGTGATGTAATCAGCCAGCGACTCTGGGACCACGGGCTGCTTTTTCTTACACACAGCGATGTAACGCCTGGAGGGAATAATATTACATAACAGTTAAGTACAGACAGTACTTGAATGTCTAATATTATATAAGCAGCGCTCAATAATAACCTGAACTCTGTCTGGAACAATATGAGCTCTCCAGGCTAAAAATGTGTTAAGAGTTAGCAGTAAATCTGCTACATGTTTACACAAGCTTTTCTGCTACACACCTCATCAGCTTCATGTCAATAGGGGTGAAGTGAGTGGGTGGCTGGCGGCAGTGCTGGTGGACGTAGGTGATGTGTTGGGCCAGACGCAGGTCAGCATCAGCATCCGGCTTGTCCTGGATCAGCCACAGTACGTCGAAACGGGAGAGCAGAGCAGCCGGCAGCTGGATGTTCTGCTCAATGCTCTTCCGGGGATTGTAGCGGCCGTAGGCAGGGTTGGCCGCTGCTAGAATGGAGCAACGGGCGTTGAGGGAGGTCATGATGCCGGCCTGGGGAGATTAAAATTATGTTGGTTTGGATGTTTACCACCAGTATTAAATTAGAACTGCAACAAACTTTCCTTGTGGTTGTTAATGATCAATGCTAATTACCTTTGCAATGGAGATGGTTTGCTGTTCCATCACCTCATGGATTGCTGTGCGGTCAGCATCAGCCATCTTGTCAAACTCATCAATGCAGCAGATGCCCTGGTCAGCCAGCACCAAGGCTCCACCTTCCAGGGTCATCTCTCCAGTCAGGGGGTCACGCATCACTGCTGCTGTCAGACCAACGCCAGATGACCCACGACCTGTTGTATACTGGCCTGAAGGCGAGATACGGGATAGAAGAAAATGATTAAATTAAACCTGCATGAAATAGAAGTTTGCACAGACTCTGCTTTAAACTACGTCCAGACTTATTGAACAAAGTCTATCAGAATCTGGTAGAAGTTATTATCCCTATTTTCCCATGATAGCGTCCACAACTTGGTTTACAAGCAGGTAGGAACTCTGCGAATGACTAGTCAGATCAAAAGTTAATATTTGACCACAGATGCCCTAATGGAAAGAAAATGCCTCACTGGATAAAAGATTAAACCAGATACGGGACTTTTCCTCCTACAAACAGGACAGTACTCACTTCGAGGAGCCAGACGGTCAATGTAGGACAACAGCTGGGACTTGGCGACTCCAGGGTCTCCCATCAGGCAGATGTTTATGTTGCCTTAAGGGAGGAGAGCCAAAACAGGAAGAGTGTAGCAGTTATTAAAAGCTTTCATAAGAGCAGATAATACAGTTTGAGATATACTGAAATGATTAAAAAACAAACTTAATTTGCTTCTGTTACAACTTTTATTTCCCTTCTAGATAAACAGATATTTGATAGTCTGTTCAGTGAAAGGCTAAGGGGCTCATGTCAGTGCTTACCTCTGATTTTCATGCCTTTGGGAGCCTGTTCGACTCCTCCAACCAGCAGCAGCAGCAGAGCCTTCTTTACATCTTCATGTCCGTAGATCTCTGGTGCTATCGAGCCAGCTAGTTTCTCATAAAATCCTTCATCTGCAATAGAGAATAATATCAGTACAGCTTGCAGTTCGGTATCCATGTGAGTTAATGGCAACTCATTTTGTTCAAATCTAGCCGTCATCCACACAGACTCCTACCCGTGATGCTGCGCAGCTCCTCTTCGGTCAGCTCCTCGTTGCCAAGCTCGTCGTCCTCCGTCTTGTTCATCAGTGTGATGCTGTGAGCTTCCATGTAAGTTTCTGACAGAAGACCCTAAAAGTACAAAAAACAAAATCAAAACATGTGATGGGGTAAAACTACAGTAAAGTCTTCATAGTGAGATATAGCTCAGCATCCTAAAAATATCAAGTCGCTGTCACTTACCTGAGTCGCCTGTTTGAAACCTGTGCGCAGAAGAGGGAGGAAGACTCCTGTGATGGCGACATGGTCTCCCGGTTGGGCGAGACGTGTGTTTTCACCTCGTGCAAACACAGACATACTCCTTGGAATATTACCGACAGGCACCTGGTCGCTCTGTGGGATGACAGAAGTTTGTTAATGATACAACGGAAACTTGCTCTCTCACAACAGTTCAGTAAAATATCTGGAACGGTGTGTGAGTGAGTTATTGTGAAGCTCCTCACATGTTCCTGAATACGCAGCTCCTGGAATTTGACAAATTTGGAGCCTCTGGTCTGCAGGTAGAGGCGACCTCCGGATTTGTTGGTGACGCACTCTTGGCTGGGACACATGATGATGGGCATGAAGGAGGGAGACTGGATCTGAAAGACAGGATGAAGACATTATG
The DNA here is from genome assembly GCF_963691925.1 of Scomber scombrus. Taxonomy (NCBI): domain Eukaryota; kingdom Metazoa; phylum Chordata; class Actinopteri; order Scombriformes; family Scombridae; genus Scomber; species Scomber scombrus. The sequence continues at coordinate 12,446,012 of NC_084978.1, forward strand.
AAGGATGCCCAACATACAACCACTGTCACAGGAATCAAATGATAACAAGACTGAATCCAGTCTTACTGGTTGGTAGGTCTCCGCTCCGCACTGGTCACATGTGTACGTAGCTACGACCATCATGGGTTTGACCTCAGTGGCACGGGTCACGATGCCTCGAACGTTCACGAGATGCCCGATGCTGTCAGCTCGCACGTCACGCACCACTTTGGGTTTCGAAGTGCTGGGACATTTGAAGTATATCTCACTGTGGATGGAAGATAAAATTCATAACAATCAGTATTCAATTACACGAATCAGATTTACGACGGCTAAACAATTTTATGAAACCCTTTAAAAATAGTCTAAATTTAATTTGATAGAGATTTGATTTACTACTATTAACAAAAGGTTTACAGTTATTGTGGAATAGTAGCAGCATCAAGTTTTAAAAAAGAGAAATTTGATTAACTCTTTAAATCTTGTTTAAAACTTACAATCGCCGCATGAGTTCAGGCGGGTATTGGTTACGTGGGTCACGCGTGTCTGCAGGGTCACGACCCCTCTGTTCCATCATCAGCCTGTGTTCAATGTACACGTCCAGAGAATCCTTGGCAACGATCTGATACGGAAACAACCGTTTTTCATTAATGCAGGGAAATCTGAAAAATCTTAATTTCAATAATATGGGGACCTTTATTACGTATTATTGGAAAACTGACAAAAGACAAAAGTGAAACTGATAATTAGTGATGAAATGACTATAGTTGTACAGTTTATTCACAACAGTTGATGTTCTAAAAACGCTTTGACTTTTACTTCTCTACGTACATCTCTTTCTTTGTACTCTGGCAGCAGCTCCTGCACTGCGTCAGCAAACAGGCCCGTGTAGCGCTTGGCATTCTCACAGATGCTCTCAACCAGCTCAGGGTCCTCCTCTGCCACGTCGTCCAGGTCCACAAAGACAGACACCTGCTCCCTGTGGGCCAGCGCCACCTGTGCACACAGGCGAGTGATTAGATGAGCCACTTAACAATTACACGACCTTGTCTGCACAGATGTTGCATGATAATATGACGGTGACGCCGCTACACTCTCACAAAATTAGGCAAGATGTAAAAGTGCATTTTCCATTTTACTGAAGGGAAATTCTTTCTTAGTAATTACTTTTAAGCATGTAGAGCTACAACAATTTGGATTAATTACCAATATCAAATTGTTTAATAATCCATTTATTAGCTGGAGTCACTCTTAAGGAGGAAATAAAAGAAATAAGGTCCAAACTCTGATTCCAGCGTCTCAAATTACAATATTTTCTGGTTTCTTTTTTTTGTCTATGATAACAAACTCAATATCTTTGGGTTATGGGCTGTTGGTTAGCACAAAACAAGACATGTAATTAATAACTATTTTATGGACCAAACAACTAATCGAATCATCAAGAAAATAGCAAATCGATCAATTGATTATGAAAATAATCTTAAATTGCTATTCTAAAGTACTTTTGAGTTACAATAATATTAACAAATCTAAATGACATACCTGAAGTCTCAATCAATAATGTTACTGCTGATGGTTTTTTTTATTTAACAAAGGATTATTTTATCTTAAAAAGGTGAGCAGTTAACACTTGGTGTTCAACCGCTTTGTTTTTAGCAACAATTAGCTGAAATTTCATAACAATATCCAAAAGAACAATGAGCAAATGAATTAATTTAGCATAAAAAGGGAGTAGATTAGACAATAGATTTGTCTATTTTAGAGGACCATCTGAAATTTGCTTTCATCAGCAGTTCATTTTTTTTTAATCGTATGTATTTGCGTCAGAGTGATAGTCAAAACAATATTTCATCAACAAACATCCTCATCAGGCCTACAACAAAACAGTCAACTCTAGAAAGACAAGATCACTAAATATTTGTTTCCTATACTTACAAGTTGAGCTCCATATTTGAACACCTTCTTCCCATTGTCATCCTCTGAGTAAAACTCCTGCAGGAACCTTTTGCATTTGTCTGTTAAATAAAAAAACAAAAAACAAACATTCAGCCTCATTTTCAGAAGAGAAAAACACAGGCCTAGCAGACACTAGGTGGGGATTGTTTATTAGCTCCATATAACACAAAGAAATCATTGTGCACTGATGTTACCTTTTCATTTGTTGAAATTACAGTCAAGCTGCTTCCTCTCAAGTTTAAAAGCTATTGAAATGGTGATTAACAAGTGGGCCTACGAGACTGGGAGCTAATTTGTTGTCCTGCGACGACCCCCTTTGTTGAGTAACATGGCATCCTGTAATCTCGATGAGTCACTATTACCTACTGTACGGCACACACTGCCACTGCCGCTCTCCAACAACCAAATACCGCTCCAATTTTGCCTACTATTACGTTTTTTTTTGGGAGTGAAATTACTGACGCTACGCAGCAAAATAGCTCCAGGTTGAGAATGTAAATACAACAACAGGCGCGCTCAGCTCAGTGTCCATTTTTTTTTAAGGGAAAAATATCCCCCACTTCTCGAAAGAGCTGCAACTACAAACAATATTTAATTCCGCGCTATAAGAAATGAAACTAAACCGAGCACGGTAATCAAAGTACTCCACTTACTTTGACGACGTAGCTGATAATCCGCAGCTCTGCTTTATTATTTCACTGTTCGAGGATGTTATTGTAAACAAAGCAGCACATGGCTTTTTGTGCCGCCTCACTTCGAGATCCCTCCGCGATGCCTGCGCTCTTTAAGAAATAGTCCATGGCTGTTGTTTTCACAAACCCACAGCCAGCCATCTTCTAACATTAGCTTGGGTTAGTTAGCCGAGAAATGTTAGAGACAGTAGCACCAAAACGATAGATTCGTTTTAAAAAGATAACCACTAAGCGGTAAGAGGGGCTGAGGTTGGGTTTTTTGGGGTGTTTAAGCTTAAGGTTGATGCACTTAGTTTGATTCTATTAAATTCACGGACAATGACACAGGTCGTTGTAAAGTTTAGGTTTTAAGTGGGAAGCAAAATAATAAACATAAATTGTTACACAGAGCCTTTTTAGTGGTGGTAATTGAACTTAGAGGCTAATGTGTGGCCACCCATGGTTACCAGTTACAGATATGAAATTTAACATCAAATTAAAAGGTTACAGATTACTAGTTACCCTATTTAAAATATAAGTAATGCAACTATTTCAATTACTTAATCAAAATAATGTAACTTATTATATACGATTACTCTTCAATTACTTTTCTAACTAATGTCTTCAGCTGTTAGTGTACCAATTAAACCCACCAAGATCTACATTGAGGTGTTTAATGGATACTGACATTATATGTAAAGGATATCATTTCTTATGAAACAAGATTATCCTTCATTTGAAACTGTATTTATTATTTAATGTAGATTTTGTAATATAAAAATATATTTTATGAAAAAACTCCAAAGTGTGGCATGGGCTTAATTGGTACTGTGACATAATTTAAACCAACGTTAAGATTTATTTACAGAATATAAAAAAATATTGATTTCAAAGAATTAAAAACAGCAATATATGTATTCAGTAACATGTTAAATATTACCACAATATATGTGAAGGTATGACTTTAGACCAAAAAACCGTGTTCATCTTGACTTGATCTTGAAATTAGTTTTAATCCATATAAAAAATGACTATGAATTATCTTTAATGTCCCTTTTCTCAACAGTAACGTTTGATGATAGTCAGACTTTGAACGATTATATTTCAATTAATATGTGGTGTAGAAAAATTATATTGGTATTGGCATAAAGATGATACTCTGATCATTATCGTTACAGATATAAATGTGTTTCTGGGTCAAAGTGACTCTAAATGATGAGTAGAAGAAGAAAGAAAATGAGGAAGACAAAACCCTCCTCCTCCTGAGCCATATCTTAAAAACAGGTCTGACTTCAGGTGTAAGCCCCTTTGTAATCAACATTTTCGTCAGTAACTTTAATTTAATTACACAGTTACATTTATGTAACTAGTTATTGCCCAACACTAGTGACCAAACCATAATCCAGCCTATCGGAGTGCCATTGAGCAAGATACAAGTCGACTTACCTGCTGTTATTTTATTAAAAAACAGTCTGAAAGTTACATTTTAAAGCGCCACTAAATGTTAACCTGTGTCACTGAGCCTGTTAGCTACGATGCTAACGTTACGTTCACTTTGTATGGGGGCAGCTAGTAGCAGCGTCCCTTAGGTAGCTGATGGCAGAGAGATAGTTTAGTGGAAGAAAGTGAAATGTTTTCAGGACTTTTAAAGCGCCTGTACCTCTCCAGAAGTTTACATATAGCACTGAACATCATAGGTTATAATGTTTTGACGTTGTATGTGTTTAACACACAGGAGCATTTTAATGCATAATGTTAGTATTAAAGCTATTCTCAGACAACGATGAAGTTACATGCATCGTGTCGGTGTAACTAACTAACTAACATATCAATGGTTAACATTATCTAAGTGACTTATGGTGAACATACATAACGTTACAAGTACTGTTCTACTTCTACTCTAAATGCTTGTTGCATGACTTGAAATATTGTACCCAAATATTAAAAAGGAACAAAAACGATCATCAGCTTTCTAGAGAGGTACTATCGTGTTACTAGACAAGTCTGTTCACTCTTCTGTAACTTACTAAAGATAATGTTGGACATGTGCTTTCATAGAGGCGCCTGCTCCTTTGTTTAAGCTGATCCATCCGGGTCACCGTGTAGTCACACAGCCTCACACACAATGCGGACTTACTTTAAAGAGTTAACTTAACGCTCAAGAAAACTTTGAGCAACTCAAGGGTGAACACCAATCCAATCTGATTTATTGATCCGTACATTAATCTTTACACATGCACGCTCATATGCAGGATTTCCCGGGTTGTGGTTTAAGGAGAGTAAGCTAAGAAGAAAAAACGAGGCAACTTTATCAGATGAGTGACTGGATTGCACTATTTACTCATTCATTAAGATTGTTTAGACAGGCTGATATATATCAATGCATTCCATGTTATACACTTAATACGTTTCCAGAGAGCACTTTAAGGTGCATATTTAGTTGTAAGTTTAGTACTTTAGGCCAACCTGTTGCTGCCATGCCGTTATTATGTAAGTTAACGCGTTACCTTTCTCTGCCGCGTAATCCTTACGAGCCATGGCTGCAGACGTTGACCCTCAGGTGAGAAAACTTGATCACAAAAAGCTGCGGAGCAAACTGACCGAAAAAAATCCGTTTAAGTTCCCAGTTTAGTCACTTCACTATCACCGGAGAGCAGCGTTTCATTCACTCGCAGTTTGTTCTCCCCGGTCACGGTGCAAGAAGTGGCGCGAGTCTGACGTCGCCTGCAGCCAATCAGGACGCTCCTTTCAGCGCGGGGGGGGCGGGCCTTCGTGGTGGCGCGAAAGCTGCGGGCGATTGCGAGTCATGTGACTCGACTAACTTCCGCCCTGTTTGTCAGTAATGGCGCGAAAGGCGATGATTGGATTTCATACGACTGATTGACCCTGTAGTGAACTCAGGTACTGCAGCACACACTGTATAAACACATAGATACTGCAGTACAGATTGTACCAGGAGCATTGCACACATGTATGTAATCTCTGTATATATTTTATTTTATTAATTTTGAACACTTTCACCCTTACACTGCTACTCCCCCCCACCCCCCACTATACTGCTTGTGTTTCAATTTGAATTTCTCCCAAGGGGGATCAATGAAGATATGTCTTATCTTATCTCATAAACATCAGATATGAAACATGGCCCAAAATAATCAACCCATTAAACTCTCAGCTATTAAAGTGTGACTAAAAATACTTTATGAAAATATACAATATTTTTTTGACTGGAAGGCGCTTTACTCCTCTTAAATATATATATATTTTTGTGGCTCTTTTATGTGTGTTTTTTAAAATTAGTTTTTAGACAACAATGTATCTTTTTAACACAGAAGAATAAGATATATCAGACTTTGATAAACAGACCATACTTGCTGAATATTCATTCTTGGTTTAGACCTTTTATATACAGTCTATGGTTTAGACCTTTTTCATGGAATGATATGTAAAAAAAGAAAAAAGAAAAAAGAAAGGTAATCAGACAATAAGATACAGAAATACGGAGTATTTACCACAAATCAGACATTACTTGTTAATTGATAATACTATATTTATAGGCTACTGGGATTCTCAATTTTAAGCACCAATATAATATTTCAACTAAATAACAGTAAAAATGAATAATGAACTATTTGAGTTACATGGTGTATAATGATCTTCTGTTGTCATTGAAACACAACCAGCTGAAAACAATCTTTAGTACTTATAAACACAATTCTTACACTAAAATTAGGCAGTTTTGCAGATTAGCCAAATTTCTGAATGTCAAATGTCTCTCTTAACAACAACAAGACAACACAATTACACAATGTGTTTTAAATTAAAGAGAGGTGACCAGTTCACTTCTGGTTGTTCATGTCATGTGACTCCCGCCCTCTTTGCTGCAGTCAGACTCCCTTTGGCCTACTCTTCTTAAATACATCATTACAGATAAGAGGTGTAATAATAATGATGATGATAATAATAATAACAATAACAACAACAATAGTAATAATAATAATAATAATATTACATACATACCCCTTTGCATTGCACTTCCATAAGCTGTTAAATCTTTTTGGTACTGTGACTATAGTAAAAGCTTCCGGCAAGATGTTTTTTTTTAACTTATTACTGGTGATTTAATAGCTGACTTAACTTTATTATTTTTGAATGTACATGACGGTGAAATATTAGTATTTCAGGTATACTACTACTTCAGTTCAACTGTGCAATATGTATATATATATAATTTTTTCACTTTAAATCTGTGCAATTACAATATAAAACTCATAATATTACCTTACTATATTTTTACTACTATTGTTTTATTGCTTTTGTACTTATTTACTCTTCTTTATTGACACTCTTCTATTGTGCAGTAATGTAAATTTCCCCACCGTGAGACTATTAAAGGAATATCTTATCTTAATATGGTGAGGATCTTTAATCATAACAAAAATGTATATACCAGTATATTTAGTATTTATTTTTATTTTAACATTATTTTCCTTATCTCTTAAACTTTGTCCTCAATACATTTCATTTAATAGTGTTGGAGGAGGGAAAATGTGTGGTTATGTCCTCCAGTCATGAGACTACAATGTATGCACTAGAGAAGTAAAACACTATTAGTGATGATCTGAAGATGGATGTGTACAAGTTAAACCCCAGATTCATTTATAGTTGTGTTATGTGATATATGTCTTGACAAATAAGTCCCTAAAGTGCCCGTCCCGATGATATTGTCATGTCTTTTCTTGAATCTGCACTGCTGTTACGTTTCTGTGTTTATTTTAGTTCATGTCCATCAGACTTTGAGACACTTTCAGACTTACTTCGCACAATTAAGCATCTTTTATTCAAAATGAAATGAACAAGTCCTTCAAAAACAACATGGAACACAACAAGGAACACCGGAAGAGACACTCGGCTTACATCCAGACCACAAGGATCTAACTAACTAAACGTTGACGCATTTCTTTTGAACTTTTGGCATTTTTAACATTCCTCCAAAAACTTGTAACAACTTTTGTCTCCAGACTTCATGAACATTATTTTGTCTTTCTCTCTACCTCTCCAACAAAATGAATAACTGAAATAGATCTAGTAGGGTGGAGTCGATAAGGGGTCAACAGACGGCCCTGATATTTATTCCTCTCAAATAAACTGAAAACAGTGAATAACGCAGCAGTGTTGAAGAGATGTACTCGAGCCTGTAATCTGGTTCCCAGGACAGTCCGGGTCTCTGTGTCCTCAGTCAAAGAGCTCATCAAGGACACTCGCTGAGGTGTGACGTGTGGACGGCTGTGAAGCAAAAACAGGACAAAGAAAGTCTGAGCTGTGCAGGAATGTAGTCGTTAATTTGTTGATGTCATGCCAAGCAAAAAAAAAGCTAAAAATCCTCCAGTCATTTATTTACTACTCGTAGCTTTGGCTCAATCTCATCTGTCACATTAGAAACAGGGGCCGCCTCCGAAAAATCTCAATGATTTAAAATATCATTCTCTAGTGCTGCATTTAGATATAAAAGTCAACTCTACAAATTAAAAGTATAATGAATCATCACAGGCAGCTGAGATGAAGTTGGCCTGATACAAAATAGTGGAATAGAAATTCAAGTATACTGATTTTTATTATAAATGGTTATTTTTACATTTTTAATAATTTCCTTCATACAAATATAAAATCTAAAGCACAAATTGTTTATTAATTGTAAGTACAGTAAACCTGATGGTTAATTTCTGCTTTTAACTACATTATATATTATCTTATTTTAACGTTTGACTAAGACTGTTTTACTCACCAGTGTGTACGCAGATTCGTTGTCAGAACCACTTTCATAATTCTCAATCTCAGCTTCCTCTCTCTCTTCGATCTCGTCCTCAATCAGAGAAAGTCTGAAAAGCAAACGCAGATCATTCACATTGTAATTAATCAGCCGTCACTTAATGAGAATTTTTAAATGTTATAAATATTAAAAAAGTAATCTGTGATGACACGGTTTGTGTCCTCGTCTTACAGGGTGAGGTGGGAGTTCAGGTCCGAGGTGGGGAAATGCTGGCTGGAGGAGGAGTGGCGATGTCTGGTGGGTTTCACCTTTCGCATCTGAAACCTGGAGAGAAGCAGCAGGTAGTAAACACTGGTAGCCCTGGAAACGTTTTTTGGGTCGGCATTGTCGAACAGGTTGTCCTCCACTTCGGTCCAGACTGAAATATCTCAACAATTATTGGATGGATTGACATGAAATGCTGACTTGACTTTTGCCTGAGTGCCATTGGCAGGTAGAAGTTTTCGGTTATCCTGTGTTAAATCTCAACAACTACTGATTGAGTCCCAGACGATGAATCGTCATGACTTTGCGTTTTCTCTTGACACGTTGGCATGTGGAAACGTCTCAATTTCATCTGAAACTAACAATTATATTCACTCTCAATCAATCTGTTGCTTGTCTTCTCAATCGATCAGTTTTTTGTTCAACAAAATGTCATAAAGTGGGGAAAAATGTTGATCACTGCTCCTCAAAATGTTTTATTTGTCCCGACCAAAATTCAAAAGACACTCAGTTCACTGTCACAGAAGACTAAAGAAACCAGAAAATATTCACATTTGAGAAGTTTGAATCAGAGACCTTTAGATAAAAAAAACTGCTTCAGAAAGTGATCATCCCTTAACTCGGTGATGGACTGAAACCACTTTGTCTATTTCAAACCTCTGATGTGTAGATAGTCGATACTGCAGACACACTGATGATAAAATGCAGCGTACCCTGAGGAAAACTCCTCCTCAGACTCCGGCTCAGTTAAGCCACTGCCCACATCAGACTCTTTGGCTCTTGGTTTCCTGGAGGTCTTCTGCTCTGCCGTCTGTTTCAGCATGGTGGAGGTGAGGGCTGGGGTTGGCAGGCTGCTATGGACACTACTGCTGTCCAACCAGGATCCTCTGGACACCGAACCTGGAGACAGAGGAGAGGAGGAGGTAGAAGTCACTACAGAAGGTCTCTGTGACATTTTGTGTTTTACTAATTATGCCAACAGAAGAAATTGTCATAATTTCAAATGTTCTTGCACAGTTCAGTGGATTTTAAAAGATTTTCACATTGACAAGGATTTCCATACCGAGCATGTGCTGAAAACAGACTCAGGCAACATGCGTTCTGAAACAACTAGCTGTGAGTAATCATCAATTAGTTGACAAAAGATTAGAGAGTCTAAGTTAACAAAGCAAAACACTAATTATCTCCTGTTTCAGCCACTTAAATGTGAGGATTTGCTGCTTTTCTGTTTATATAATTGTAAATTAATCATTTTTGAATTTGGACTGTTAGGTGAGAAAAACAAGCAATTTGATTAATATTAAAAATGATCATTAGTTGCAGCCTAGTTTGGGAAAACCTTCCTTCTTTAACATATTCGTAATTCCAACAGCACTGTTCTTTAGTCAACCCTCATCTCTGATCCTCCCACAAAATCCCTTTCCTGTACTGAGTGTATTCATACACACTGCTGTGTCCCCCTCACCCGGAGTGGTGGTCCTCTTGCGTTTAGCTACAGGAGTATCGAGTGAGGAGGTGGCGTCTCCTCCCACCTCATGGTCTTTGGCTTTGGAAGCAGAGCGTCCCTCCAAAGAACGCTGATAATGTCTCACAGCCGTCCAGGAGAGGGCAGTGCTGGGACACACTGATTTAAGGAACGCTGCACTGGGAGGGGATGAGAGAGTGACAGAGGGATGAGGACAAAGACCCTGCAAACCTTTGTTAACGTGCAGCAGTTCAGCTTCAGGTTTCACTAAATTATAATGAATCAAATCCAATCCAGGACCGTAATTAATACACAATCTAAAGTAACATTTCAGGAACGAGTACATAAGCATTAATGTCTGTGTTTAGTTTTTGTTTGTGTGGATGTGGTTTTTGTTCTTGTGGCTCACAGTTGGGTGCGGTCCTGCTGCAGCAGCTTGAAACTGAACTCGCTGAGGATCTCCAAGAAGGCCAAGTTTGGGTGCTGCTCTTCTCCCTCATAAGGGTCCAGGAAAGCAAAGCGTATCCCGTCTCTGAGAGGAAAAACAACAATACAAACACATCAAAGACAGATTTACATCATGGATTGAGCAAAATACTTTAATGTTTAACTTAATTTGTTATATTTTATCACCAATTCTGAGATGATTTTCAGGTAAGAGGATTTTCTTTTTTTAACATTCAGGCTGCCTGCACCTGAGAGCTGAAAACTGCCCTCACAGCCATGACGTCAAATTTGAATAAACAGAGTGTGAACCAGACAGCTCTGGTCTGTTTGTGTTTGTCAGTGACTTGTGTGTTACTGACGTGTGCAGGGCCACCAGTGGTTTGCGAACTCGATGAAGATCGATGCCAAAGCTCATGGCAAGCTTCTTGGCCAGATCTCTAATCTCACCGAGATCCTGCATGCTGAGGTCCTCTGTAAGCATCTCTGAGAACAGCTGAACACACACAAACATGTTGTGTAAAAGTCAAGCTATTCACACACCACTATAGATATGGAAAGATTGTTCCACTTGCTGGCTTGTCAGATGCGGTTAAAACTTTCTGTCAAACACTTAAAAGCAGAGGTTGTAGTTAGCTTGGAAAATCAAATAATTGCCAGAAGTTAGAAATAAAGCAACACAACACAATAATTCACATTCATGTTTTGTTACATTTATTATTGAGTGCACACCTGCTTCAGAGTCAGACAAACAGTCTTGGCGCTGTGTACGGGATTGATGAGCTTGCTCTTGCTTAAGGTCTCTTTAATGATGTCACCAAAGTCTTTAAAGAACTGGAGAAACCCAAAAAGAAAAAAACAACACTTTAGTTATGATCATTACTTGATTTAATTAGCATTGATTTAATTAGCGTTGCTGACTAAATGTCTAAAGGTAAAAATAATCCACTCTGTAGTCATCTGTGCTTCTTTTAACCATCTGTGACTCATTCTTAGCACATCGCTGCTACTAAAAAGATTTTATCACACTCCTCCGCTCTCTTGCGCATCTTCTACATTCATTTCTTCCTCTTGACAAATTGTTTCCAGTAATTCACCTGATGAACTTTCCCACTCAACCAAGTGTTCATTTAAACATTTTAATTAACACTTTTTGCTTTGACAGAGATCCAGCAGGTGAATATATGTTCCCTTTGATGTATAAAATGAAATATGTTTAAATTTAACAGCAATCCTGAACTGTGTTAAATTGAGCACACAGACACAATTAGATGGGTATCATTGTAAAGTAAGTTGTAGTAATACTACTATTAGTACTTATAAGTAGTAATAGTATTATAAAATGAACTAGACTGGAAGTAAACTATCCCCTAAAGCTTGTATCTCCATCGCTACCTTGTTGTAGTGTTTGAGGATGTCCGTGGCGGCAGCGAGGTCCAGCACTCCGTAGATGACCAACTTACAGTAGCCAGCCAGCTGGTTGCGCTTCTTCTGGAGAACAGTTATCTTCAACTCCTCATCTTCACCTGGAGAGGTCAGAGCCGCAGGTGAGGAGTGAGGACGGAAAGGAGAAGAGGAGACGGGGAAGTAACAGACTAACAAGTAACATAAGAGTTAGAGTGGCAGGCACAACGCTTTGAGATGTTGATAAAACAGAAGCAGAACAAAACGTGATGAAAGATGTAAAGCTTCTGAGAGAAATGGTATTTGGCAGCACTAAGAAAAAAAAGATTTGTTACAGAAGCAGATTCGCAAAACAGGACATCAAAAAGTGTGTCTGCAGGCATAAATGAGAGTAAAGTCCGCTGGGAGAGCTTTGGCAGAGTTAAAAATGAGCATTTCATTTCCAAAACACTACATACCACTACACATCATCACATGAAAATAAATCAGTAATTCAAAAATGTCACTTCTGCCGTCATTTAGGGGTTATTTATTCATTTTGATACCATCGAGCTCGACATCCTCGGGATCAGTGAAGACGTAGTCCAGGAGGAAAGTAGCCAGCTCAGCACGCAGGGAGTCAGAGGGCAGGTGGATGAGAGTTTTGAGAGCGGGCTCAGAGCGGACCGAATTCTCATTGTACAACACCATCAAATCGCACAAAAGCTCAAATGCCTGAAGATGAGAGGAAACACAAACTTCAGTGGAATCTCTACAATCAAAATTCAGATTTCAGATCTGTAATCTTGTAAGTTTTTGAGCATGAATAGGCTGACAGTAGATTGGTCAGTTTGTCTGAGACATATTTTCTATACACTCAGATAAAAAAGTTAACAGGTCTCAAGGATAACATTTCTCACTGTTATTCAATGAATGTGGTAAAAAATAAACTTTTACAAACTAAAAATAACCTTTTCATTTGTAATAAACCACTAACATACTCAAATCATGCCTGTTAATTCACATATGAGATGATGCTAATTGTAATAAGGCTCTTACCTTATCTCTGATCTCAGTCTGGTTCAGAGACAAACATCTTTGACAGACTCTGCAGAACGACTGGACCTCCTTCTTCAGACGCTTCAGCTCCGCCTGGAACAGATGATGATGATGAAGGAACAAAGACCAGAGGGAGACAGATATGTCACCTCATTAGTGTGTACACACGTGGACAAAATTGTTGGTACCCCTCTGTTAATGAAAGAAAAACCCACAATGGTCACTGAAATAACTTGAAACTGACAAAAGTAATAATAAATAAAGATTTACTGAAAATTAACCAATGAAAATCAGACATTGCTTTTGAATTGTGATTGAACAGAATAATAATAAAAAAAAACTAATTAAACAGGCCTGGACAAAAATGATGGTACCCTTAACTTAATATTTTGTTGCACAACCTTTTGAGGCAATCACTGCAATCAAACGATTTCTGTAACTGTCAATGAGACTTCTGCACATGTCAACAGGTATTTTGGCCCACTCCTCATGAGCAAACTGCTCCAGTTGTCTCAGGTTTGAAGGGTGCCTTCTCCAGACGGCATGTTTCAGCTCCTTCCACAGATGTGGGACCGAGGATTTAGATCAGGGCTCATAGGCCACTTCAGAATAGTCCAATGTCTTGCTCTTAGCCATTCTTGGGTGTTTTTAGCTGTGTGTTTTGGGTCATTATCCTGTTGGAAGACCCATGACCTGCGACTGAGACCAAGCTTTCTGACACTAGGCAGCACATTTCTCTCCAAAATGCCTTGATAGTCTTGAGATTTCATTGTATCCTGCACAGATTCAAGACACCCTGTGCCAGATGCAGCAAAGCAGCCCCAGAACATAACCGAGCCTCCTCCATGTTTCAAAGTAGGGACAAAGTAGTGTTCTTTTCTTGGTATGCTTCATTTTTGCGTCTGTGAACATAGAGCTGATGTGCCTTGCCAAAAAGCTCCAGTTTTGTCTCATATGTCCAAAGGACATTCTCCCAGAAGCTTTGTGGCTTGGCAATATGCATTGTGGCAAATTCCAGTCTCGCTTTTTTATGATTTGCTTTCAACAGTGGTGTCCTCCTTGGTCGTCTCCCATGAAGTCCACTTTGGCTCAAACAATGATGGATGGTGCGATCTGACACTGATGTACCTTGACCTTGGAGTTCACCTTTAATTTCTTTGGAGGTTGTTCTGGGCTCTTTGGTTACCATTCGTATTATCTGTCTCTTCAATTTGTCATCAATTTTCCTCCTGCGGCCACGTCCAGGGAGGTTGGCTACAGTCCCGTGGACCTTAAACTTTAGAATAATATGTGCAACTGTAGTCACAGGAACATCAAGCTTCTTGGAGATGGTCTTATAGCCTTTACCTTTAACATGCTTGTCTATAATTTTTATTTCTAATCTCCTGAGACAACTCTGTCCTTCGCTTCCTGTGGTCCATGTTCAGTGTGGTACACACCATGTCACCAAACAGCACAGTGACTACTTGTCACCCTTTAAATAGGCAGACTGACTGATTACAAGTTTGAAGGCACCTGTAATGCTAATTAGAGGGCACACCTTAGTTTAACATTTCCCTATGGTCAAATTATTTTCAATATTTTCTAGGGGCGTCATCATTTTTGTCCAGGCCTGTTTAATTAGTTGTTTTTTTTTTATTATTCTGTTCAATCACAATTCAAAAGCCATGTCTGATTTTCATTGGTTAATTTTCAGTAAATTTTTATTTATTATTACTTTTGTCAGTTTCAAGTTATTTCAGTGACCATTGTGGGTTTTTCTTTCATTAACGGAGGGGTACCAACAATTTTGTCCATGTGTGTATACATGTGAGTGTAGGACAGAAGTGGGGTGCATATTATGTTTCCACTGGACTATCATTTGAATTCACCTCTTTCTGAACAGCTACGAAAGCATTATAATGATTATTTTCATGATCAATTAATGTGTTGATTATTTTCTTGATTAACCAATTAGTCGTTTGGTCTATAAAATGCCAGAAAGTGGTGAAAAATGTCCAAGAGCCTAAGGTGACATCTTCAACGGTCCATTATGAAATACAACTTTCACCACTGTGACAAAAAACTGGATGTCTGTCCATTCAACAGGTGATTTAGTATGGAGTTAGTGTAGCAGCAGCCTCCCAGTTTTGATGATGGATTCTGATGTTTCCCATTAGATGACTCTCTTTCTGTAAACTACACATTCCAACCTGCTGCTAAAGTTGTTGGTAGCAAAGACAAAAATAATCTGCCACAGATAAAATTAATCTGCGTGTTTGTTAATTCTGTTTAAACGGCATGTGGGTGTTTCTATACGTGTGCTTGGCAGGCACAGAAAGTCGTCAATTTCAGTGTTGAAAATACAAAACATGAAAACAAACAAGTGATGGAAATAACTAAACATGAGGGAGGGATTTGTGCGTGCTTCCTCTGGAACGCTGTTTAGATAAAAACACAAATGGTGGCCTGAGTAATGATGACGTCTTGTGTGTGTGTGTGAAGTTGAGAGAGAGAGAAACGCAGCAGAAAAACTGGAAATGAGCATTGGGGGTTAAAGAGTGAAGAAAGGAAGAATCAAACAGAACAAACAGTGAAGTGAAACAGCAATAAAAAGTGTGAAGCAGTGGGATATAAATGTCACTAGGGGCTCGGATGCTCACTAACAGATTGTTGTGTTAATTGCCTGCTGTCTGTGCAGCTGGTGAACTGGGGAACAATTCAGACGAGTAGAGCTCCACAAACACACAGGAAGGCCACCAACGAGGCCGTCGTGGGGTGAGCTGTGATGGTGACGGTTATCATGAAAGTTTGGTTTGGCTCATGCAGGCAGACTGGCACTCTCCGCAGTGTGTGAGCTAGTGACAGCTCTGTGTGCCAAAGAGAAGGTCAAACTAAACTGAACTAAACTACTTTTAAACATCGAATATGTTACAGATGTTATTGAAGATTACAAAAAGCTGTTTTTTTTTAGATGTCACATCAGCACCTCGGTTGGTGTGGAGTTGACCACGTTCACTTTGGCCCACATCAGGTGGAAGGCTGCACACCTCAGAGCCGACACCATGAGCTGGAATTACACAAGGATAAGTAAAGATTAACCTCCGTTTCATTTTGGTGAAAAATATCACAGCAGGTTCTTATCAACATAAAATTACTTAAAAATATAACAGATGTCTAGATGTGAATGCCTCCATTAAGAAAGGAGCAAAGTTCTGAACATGGTTGAACGAGTTTGCCTTATTTAACCCAAACTCCCACAGTTATACAACAAATTCAGACATAACCTGAATGCATAAAAAGTGAAAGACACCATCAAATCATGTCTTCTTTGAAAGGCAAGTAATAAAATTTGCATTACACAGAAAAGCAGTTTCTAAAGTGAGTTGTATCATTCCCAAATCATGGCTCCTTAATAATATAATATCTACACAGATCACTCAGACATTTGAACCACCCGATGTTATGGCCTCTCTTACCGCTGCACAACTCAGCACGCAAATATCAAACTTTGTGCGTTTATTACAAACCTCCTTCTCGAGGTCTCTGGACTCCACCCTGCTCTTTAGAAGCTCGAGACAGGAGTCAAACAGCTTCCAGCCTGTTGGGTCTTTGGCACTGAAAAATTTGCACGAACACACACTCTGTTCAGTACAGAGAACAGACTGTATTACTGATATATTATAACACACACACACACACACACACCTGCTCAATGCTGCAATCCTTTTCAAGGCAATGGCTGCACTGTATGTGTCATCGTCATCTGCAGTACCCTGGACACACAAAAACAGGCACACTCTTAAGAGAGAAAAAGCTACACAATGTGGGGTTTTACACCAGAAATAACGTCAACTAAAATCAACTCATTAATTAAAAATGCTTTTTTACATTAAAGACACTGGAAGCTGAGATTCATCACTCCTCAACTCTTCTACAAGTCTTTGAACAGTTTCTAACATTTGTTTTGTTTTTGTGTTCTGGACCACAATCTTCATCAACTTTAACTGCTTACTTTATGCTTTTAAAGACAACTGAAACCAAAATAAGATACTTAATTCTGTGCCACAATGTACTGTAACTAAACATTTAAAAATGACTTGTTTATATAACTAATGTAAGATAGATGCATGAATTGTTACTTCACTGTACGAGCACATATGCAAACATTATATATGCTCACCCACCTGCAGCAGGTCACTTAGGTAGGTGCTGAAGCACTCAGTCAGGCCGTCCAACAGCTGGCTGAATGCCAGGTGTGCGCGGGAGGAGAAGGTGTAGCGGTCAGAGCTAAGAGTGTTGGCCAGTTGGGCACAAGCCTCCAAGACAGTGGCCTCTGTGTGCTTCTCCACAATCCCACATATCTGAGACAGCAGCAGGTCCAGATGCTGGAGGGGACACGGGAGAGAGGAGAATGGAGGAGGAATATATGTTTATTTTGTTGAGTGTATTTTTCCTTTAAAGAGGAAGCCTGTTGATTTTACAGGTCTTAAAAGAGAACGACGGCATATGAGAAAAAGCTGTATTGTATAAAGCTTTTGTGTGAAGCTGAACTGTCTCTAGTGATGTAACCTGAGGCAGCAACATTCGTCGAAGGATCAGGTGGGGAGTACCAGTCCTCAAAGCCTGTTCCTCATCTCTGCTTGATGCCAGGGCTCGAGGTTACATTAGCTGCAACTAGCATAATACACCCAAATCTCAACCCAACTCAGTTCAGTTGTAAATGGTAAAATGGCCTGTACTTATATAGCGCCTTTCTAGTCTTTTCGACCACTCAAAGCGCTTTACAATACATTTCATTCACCCCATTCACACACATTCATACACTGATGGCAGGAGCTACCACGCAGGGTGCCAACCTGCACATCAGGGGAAGCTAATCATTCATACACATTCATACACCGTTGGCACAGCAACGGGAACAAGTTGTCTTGTGGGTAATGTAGGCAGCAGCTTTACACAAGGAGGATGAATGCTTAGAATAAAAAATATAACAACTATTTTGTTCTGCATCGATTTCAATCCTTCGGTTGAAAAAAAGGTCTCATCATGAGTCCGACGACGTTATATAAGTGAAATGCTAAATATTTGATTTAAACAAAACAAACAAACAAAACATTTCATCTGTTTTATTTCATTTTGCATTATACATTTGAAGCTTCGGGTCATCATACAAGAGTAACTGTGAAGCCCTAATAGACCAGAAACCATTAAAAATATCTAAATATGAGTCCTTTCTATTTCCCTCTTAATTTCTCTAATTTCTTTGTCTAACATATTAGGCCTCTAACCCAGAAATACACTCACAATGTAGATGTAATGATTCACAGGGGCCGTGACATAATTTCTGAAGAGATTTTAATTATTTATTCAGTTTAATTCTATTAGTCCTCCACATTTGTAGCCCTCCTACCTTCTCCAGCCACTGAGCGCTGTTGTACATCTCCAGGTCGAAGTAAAGCGGAGCTTTGACAAGGAGGGTCACCATCTTTGCATCTGCTGAATACTGCAGTTCAGTGAGGAGAGGACAGGAAAACACAATGTTTTTCCCAATTCTTAGTGAAATATTAAATAACAAAACAGGAGATGTGTTCAGCATATACTTCAGCATATGATATCTGCCAGTTAAATTATAATTCTCATAATAGTCGAAGCTGACCAAAGAACAGATCATGATGTACGTGACAGTAATACAGTGTTACTTAAATGTATTCAAACTAAGTGGAATGAATGAACTAATTCAGGAATGAATGAGGAAATGCTGCTGTATGTTTAGCAGGTTTAAGCCACAATATTAGATATAGGATTATGAAATATCCATGTTTACCTTGGCCAGTAGTTGTGGCAGTAAGGGGATGAAATGGGTAGTGATGCGTCTCCGGTCTTGCTCCTGGATCTTTTTATCCTTCATACTCAGGATCTAATTTCACAGAAACAGTCAGTGAAACAGTCGCAGGACAGTAGTGTTCAAACATGTACTCATGCAAGTGTGGCTACAGACAAATACATGACCACTGCTGCTCAAGAAAATATTAAAATACTTGGAATGTTTAGAGTTATAATATAAAACGTTTACTCCAAACACAAAGCACCTGTCAATCACTGCAAAACTATCTGTCTTGAAATGTGATGCAAACAAATGTATGGAGGCTCTGGATGGATATACTGATATTCAAACACATGAATGTATCCTTGCAGAGTTATCCAGTATATTAAATGTATTCAATTCACTGCTGCAAAGCTAGTTGTTGCATCTTGAAACCTAAAGCTAAGAGTACCTGTGATACATGAATTTAAAAGGAAAATCAAAAAATGACATTTCTTTCGCCCCCACAAGCCTTCACTGCTCCATATATTAGTGTCACCACCTTCTTTCCCTGAGTTCTCCCAACAGGTGGGGTTGCCTGTGCTGCCTGTCTGATGGCACACATCATCAGCTCTATGAGAGCCCCCTCCTCCTCATACATCAAACCTGACAACACAGGGGTAGAGACAGGTGCACAGCTAAGTGGGTGATGGCATGTGTTGAAAACAGGAACATATATACCTGATGAAACACAAGAATTATCTATATTATATGATGACATGTCAGCTTAACACCGTATCCTTTCAGCAAGCAGGCGTCCGACTATCACATCACATCATGTAACATCAGACGCTTTCTGTCCACACAGAATCTGTTAAATATGCAGTTCTGTTACATCACGTAAACAAGCCACGTACCACGGATCAGCTGTGCAATCCAGATCAGACTGGAGACATCTCTACTAAAGATGGGAGAGTATTTGCTGCATTTGTACTTTTTAAACAGATAGTTTAAAAAGCACAAATGTACAAACTTTTTAAACAATACTTTTACGTTTGTTTGCAGGAAATGACAAACAATTTAGCCAACAGCACCTAAACCAGAAACTTCCAGCTCCCTGTTGATCTCCATCCAGCCAGCTGCTACTTTATTTAGGTTTTTTGAGTGAAATGAGGTGTCATAGAGATAACTCTTAATTTCAACTGCGTCACTTGCAGCCAGTTAGGACCCTCCAATAGAAAACTAAGCGATCAAACTGATTCTGTCGCTGATGCTTGCTCACATTCAGTCAGGACCCGGTGTCAAGTTGAACTCTCAGCACTGAATCTGTCTCAGCTGCGAGTGCGGTCTTGACTGCTTGTCGTGTAATAACAGTCTTTTCTTGTTCCTCACCAGATTCCTGAAGCAAGAATGACGTCATAGTCTCCCAGTCTCTCAGCTCCGCGCCTGCCACACGCCACAGACTGTCCACCAGGTACACCCCATGCTCATGAAACTGTCAAAAGAGGGAATGAGGTGTTTCAAACTACCTATAGGTGATAAACAGCTCTACTAAGACAACTTTATTAATCCCTTGGAGGGCAATTCATTTGACAGCTCGCACCACAACATACTCGTACACATAAATAACAATATAAAACACAGAAGAAAGAAGAGATGGCAGCTGTGTTCAAAAAGTGCAAAATCAGTGTGCAAAGTCTGCAGGCCCTAGTCCAATAAATAGTTCATTAAGAGGTAGCCTATACAAGCTCTAAATGATAAACAAATGCATGAGAGTATCCAACTGCACAGTGCAGTTGATGCTCTACACTGACCATCACTTATTTTACCCATGACAAGTTTGCTTTATTATTGAATTTCTACACTGACGCTGGGAAAATAAATGTTCAATTTCTTTTTTCTTTTTTTTTTACATAAATGACTCAGAAAGTATACATAGTTTAAGATTTTACTGTACACGAAACAAACAGCTTGTTCTGGAGACAAAAAAAAAACTTTTATCGGGTTTATGTGCAGATGATTTAGTATAAAAATTTAACCTCCTGCTCATCCTTGGGCTAGATCAGCATTTTATGAGGAATTCAGAATGAAACATGATTTGAACAGTAGTTTACAATTCATCATGAAAATAAAATGGCAGATCATCAAACTTCTGCTACGAACGCAAACTCAGTCAGTGCTCCGTCAGACCACACTGCCAGTTCAAATGTGCCCAGATATAACCTGTAACCTTTTCAAATTCCACATTATTGAATTCCAGGTTAAAATTCACAATATGAAAATAAAATATATATATATATATATATATACATTTCTTTATAGTATTCGTCAATATATTCACATTTTAGAACAAAGTGAGAGTGACAGATTGACTCAGGGATACAGAGGCAGAAAGAAAAGAAAGGTTACCTCACTCTGGATGTAGAAGGAGATGAGGATTTGAAAAAAGGCGGCATTGTCACATTTATCGTTCTCCTGGTGGTCACCGGCGATCACAGTTTTCAGCCTGACACACACACACAAAAATTCACTTTACATTAACCCAAAATAAAGAAATGAGTAATTAGATATAATGTGATGATAAGGTTAGTTGAATATTGATGACACATGGAGGCGGCCACCTAAACTCTTGAAAGTAATAAATATTATACACACAATTTAAACTGCATGTAAATGTGAAAAAGTATCACTTGTGTCATCCATGCTGGCTTTCATGTGCATTATAATGACCTGCATTATAAAGACTAAACTATTTCAAGATATTTTCTATAAAATCTTAAGTGTCAGTTAAATATGTTAAATACCATATGAGCAACACAAAAAAGTTGTGCCTTAACAACTTGAGTGACAAGGTCAATCCACACCAAGAACGATAACTATAACCATAACTATTAATATATCAATATTTAAAAATAATTTTAACTCAAGTGGGTGGTGGAGTCCAAACCACAAATTATAATGACGTCCTTTTGGGCTTCAGACCGGTTTCCCTGCCTCAATGCAGTTTGTGCACTTAGGTGCATCACCCTTCAGTGCCTGGTACCGTCAGTCGGTGCAGTTTGGTCTGTAAACACTGGAACGTCACAGTAACTATGGGGAACTGAAATATTTCGGGACACATTGAATCACCACCCACCTGTGAAAACAGTTTGTTTTCTTCTGTCTCTGCACACGTACAGCAGTAACATGTCATCAACATCCATTTTCCTAAGCTGTCAACACAGCTGGAGTGCACAGCGCATGTGTGCCATTGCTGTTTACAGACTGTTATTGTTGTGGATACTCACATACTTATCATTATAGTTAACGTTATAGTTATTGTTCTAGGTGTGGAAAACCTTTAGTGACTCTGCCCATTAGTCTGCCTGAGTGTGTGGAAAAGAAGGATGAAGGTGTACTTGTTGTAGAGGAAAACACTGGCTGCAGACGCCAGGCCCCGGTGTGAAGCGTAAACCAGAGGGTAGATGTGAGAGCATTCTTCCTCTCTCAGGGCTTCCTCTGTCCCCCTGCATATGTGCACACATACACACAGCTGTTACAGGAGATATTCAAACATTATTTAATTTACTACTGTCAAGTAATTTGTATTTATACATGAAAGGACTTGTGTGTAGAATTTAGCGGCATCTAGCATGTTTTAATTAGTGTATAATCACTTGAAAATTAGAATTGTTGTGTTTTTGATTATCTTAGAATGAGCACTTTATTTATTTTAAGGTACAGTGAAATTCAGGAGATAAGGTAAGGGTGGTAAGGAGTGAATACCCCTCTCTCCTTACCACCCTTACCTTATCTCCTGAATTTGCTGGTTGCAACCTCACTGCTAAATGCTACACACTGGTCCATTAAAAAACTTTCAACAGCTTTTATCTACTGGTAATATCGCAGACTTGGATGCAGTATTTTGTAGGATTTTTAAATTATTTTTATAACAGTTGATATAATTAAACAGATATTTATTAATCTTGTTTATTAACCTCATAACTTTTAAATCTCCCTTCCTACTCAATCCTTACAACCTCTGAATTATTCGTGATTTGAGTCAGTGGTGTGAGATTTTGGCCAATGTGAGAACTCACGACTCACACTGTGAATCATCAGCATTCATAACAAAGAGAATCACAGTTATGAGTAAGCAATTTTGTAGACTACCGATATACGCAGTATTTGGTTGTTTTCACCCTAAAAAAATATATAATGTGGCTAAGTGTGCAATACTTTTTTAGATGATAAACTTTTAGTCAGGGGTCTTGAAGAGTTTCTTATAAAAAGGATAGGTTCACAATGTTTAAAGTCAGTGTTAAAACAATAGTCAGGTAAAAATCTGAGCATATATTTGTAACATCTTACAGTCTTAAGTAAAAAATTCCCATTTTGTGTCTTGACAGACTGTTTTCCTGTTGTGCTGCAGTGGAAGCATTGTAACAAGAAGAGGGAATTTGGCTCTTTTGGATGACATACATTTTTGCCAGAACAAGGGCTGTGGATTTTGTCCCCCATCACTTACACTTAAAGTGCATTATGAAGGGATCTCTTAATCTCATTATGAACAGAAGGAATGATTACAGCAAGAAAAACATTGCGTCAGTGTTCATTTAGAAACCTGTCAGTTATTTTAAGACAGACTTTCAGGGATTTCATAAACTGACCCCTGACCTCTAAACTGACACTGACCATGTGAAGCAATAAAGTACAATGAACAAAAACTTGCTCTGAATATAATATGACAGCATTATTACAAGGACAAGAAATGAGTCTGAGTTTGTATAGGAACAATGTAATATACAGTAGGATCCAAGGGACTGCACTATATTTGTATGTTTTAATATCCTAAAATTAAATTCCTGTACTGTATGATGCAGATGGTTTCACTGAGAAACCACCAGACAGAGAAACCCCTCACTGTTGGATCAGCAGCAACAGATTGACCACTTCCACTGCCACGTCTGGGTCCTTGTCCAGCACCATGCTGAGCATCCTCTCCTACACACACACACACACACACACACATTCAGTTATGTGGTACCACAAACACAGACATGCACAATCATGCATGCAGACAAACAGGAACAATACACAGACACACAAACCCACTGATTAGGAGCTAAGCTGTGGCATAAAAACCATTTATCTGCTGCAACACATGTGGCTTAGGATGGTTTTAATGTGTTTGAGAAGAGCTTATTAAGCACCAGTAATTGGCAGCAATTAAAACACCCAGACACACGTCCAGACAAAGGAAGAGACCATAACAGCAAACATGAATGTTAAAAAAAACATCCAAAAAAGGCACAGAAATGAGGGGAGGGGTCACAAAAATATAGACAACAAAACAGAAACAATACAATACACTGAAACAATAGATTAAAGACAAATGCTGAGACAGGCAGACAGGCCGAAAGACAGGGGGAAAAGGAGGGAGAAAAGAGGCATTAAATGAGGGTTGATTCCAATCCAGAGGGATGCCTCACTTTAAATCTGCTAGTGAAAAGCTCCAGGCGGCCAATGAATTCCTTCTCTTGGAACAGACCCTGCAGGGCGCGCACACACTGCAGACGCACTGGACTTTGCTGAGGGAAAGAAGATAAAGAACAGTAACCCACACTTGATAACCTGCATGCAGACTCCTGCTCAAGTCTGTTCATAGTGGACATTTCGTTGTGGGAGTGTGTTTATGTGATCCTGCATCTGTTTACAGATATTCTAATGTTGTGTCTCATGTGAGAGACTGTTGCAGCCTATGAAGCATGAATATTAAATAAAAAGCTGCTAAATTTGGAATGCTCAATTCCCGATGCACTGCAGTCCTTGTCACTGTTATCTCCACTGTTGGCTTGGAGAGCACTGCAGGCAGATGTGCTACTTCTATGACACTGAATGTCACCAGCTGAAGGTGGAAAGCCAGATAAAGGAATGACATCATAGTGACGCATCATGTTTTAGTCTGTTGTCTCGGCCTGTGTGTGATCCACCTTATCATGAAGGGTCCATCCGAGGTATTTAAGACATCCGTCATTGAGGAAGTCTTCAGGATCCATTTTCAACCACATGCCCATTTCCTCAATACATGCTGCCCGGATCTCAGGCAGCCGGTCACGGTAACGGTGTACAAACACACCACGGAAGGTGGCGTTCATCATGGAGGACAGCTCTTCTCTGTTTTCCTGCAGCTACAGCGCAAACATAAAAACATATGCACGCAAACAATGACTAACTTGGTCAACCAGGACTCCTGTCCATGCATTCGACCAAATGCATATACAGTCTATGGTTCATCTGACCGACCACCTTTCATTCCATTTAAGGGAACAGTGGGCAATCAAACCTCATAGCTAAAAATATTCCTCATTTCCAACTCTTCCAAGGTTTTTTAACCAAGGATTAAATTTTACAATTTCCGTATCAGTCTATATCATTCTAGTGATCCCTGTCTATAAGCAAAGGTAGGGAAGCAGGAGATATGATATGATGATGATTATGATAACAATATCATCATAGACACAAAACACAATGAACAAGCATCCTTTGTTTAACTCCTAGAGAGCTTACTTACTTTATATTGACTTAAAAATCTCTTTAAGGTGTTTAAAAAAAAATATGATCAGCAAATAAACAAGCTGTGTCCAACACACCTGAACTTTGTAAAATGTTAGCGTTTTGGAGAATTGTTCCATTGACATGTTAAAGTCTGTTTAAAAAGGGCTTACATGCAAAGAAATATCTGAAATATGTGTATTTGAGTTTTATTGCTTTGATCCCTTAGGAGATATTGCATCATCCCTTATACCACCTACCACGAAAACAGCAAGATATCAACACCTTTAATACCGTGATCTACAGGTGTATGAGTGGGTGTTTGTGCGTATGTCACCTCATTGATGGTGGCCTGCAGCTCTTCCAGCCTGTCAGAGGCTCTGTCATGCTCCCCCTTGCTATTCTCCATGTTGTGTCGCCGCTGGGTGGTCTGCAGCTGTACAGACACTATCACAGCTACTTCCACCAGCCCAGTCATCAGCCTCATGGCTAGTAGAGAAATACATGCACACACACAGAGCTACCTGTAAGCAGGGACGTACAGTCTGCCTCTTCAAAATGTCATTGTTTCTTACTAATATTATAAGTTACGCAGGATGAACCACAGAGTCATATAGCTTCATTAAGTGACCAAAACAATATATCCCTTTTGAGAGAGAAATTCCCTGCCAGCACTTTACTTAACAGCTTAATGGCATTATGGATAGGCTGTGTAGTTTGATTGAAAACAGGAAGAAGTCACATGAATGAGCAGAGGATACAAAAGAAACTACAAAAGCAAGCTAGATAGGACTGAATTCTGAAAAACAAAGGAGCTCCTCAAGCAACTAAAGCAGATGTCAGCTGAAATGAGCAGTTTGTTCTGCCTCCCGGAGAAGCAGGAGCAAAACCTTTGCTATCACAAATGTGGAGTGCAGGTTTCCTTCACTACCAAAAACTACAGCAAGTGATTTCAATAATTAGCATACAAGAATGACTACTATTCAAAAAATGTAGCCCTATTACTCTCAAAACTCCTTTGTGAATTAGTTTTCAGTATGTTTATGCTTTTCCTTTTTTCATGTAAGGGTTGAAGCAATATGCTTACCAAGCAGGGTGCTGGTGTGTCTGAAGGCTCTGACTTGGGAGTCAGACAGCCCGGTGAGCATGGCCAGCAGGGAGGGGAAGAGGTACTCGTCATAAATGAGACTATTCCGACAGGAGCGCACCAGAACCCGAGCAAACTCACACAGGCCGGCTTTGAAACGCTTCAGCTGAGGGCCTGGAGTGCACAGAGGGTAGTTCCCTGAATCCTGGAGGAGGAAAGGAAACAAAAGCAATGAAATATCCCACACCATGCTTTGTACAAATAACTGAAGCAGAAATCTGTGGTTTGCTCTGCTAATCAGTCAGGAACATCAGCGCCAAACCTGTGATTAAGTCATTAATGAGTCCATTTATCAGCATTAGTGTAATTAGCATGTTCCATCAAGCTGTACTCCAGGGATATGGAGGTCATTCACTTTTTCAACCAATTCCAGCAGGATTATTGTTTGTGAGAAGGGACAATTAAAGCTATGAACTAAATTCAGATTGGTAAGAACAATCAGTTTATCTTTTAATGCACTGGGTGACAGTAGATAAATATAATGTCCAATGTTTAAAATGTACTCCTGTTTGAGAAACATTTTAGCTATACTACAACAACTGCCCGGTTGTTTTAGGAACTTATTTTGCTTTTAAAAAATGTAACTATGTATTCATGACCAGTTATTGATTATTTATTTCTACAGTAGGAATGAATGGACCTGGAGCTAAATGCCTTAGGCTCAGATAGAAGTATTAGTCTTCTTATAGACTTTATTGACAGTTACAAAATACAGAATAATACCAGCCTCATCCCTTAAACTATTATCAAGTAATGTTTTCCTTGAGCTTTCTCACCTCATTGAACTCTTTGGTTAATGTGCTGATGATTTCGGCATTGTCCATGCTGTCAAGCATCTCTCTGCTAACCACTCCTGGAAAAAAAGACATAACATTCCACGCTAGTATAATAAATATAATAAACCCTGAAAATAGATAACACACTTCTGTTTGTTCTTCTTGATCCAAAAAATAAAAATAAAATTAGACGTTTCTGATTTTTTTTCATTTTTAATCCACACTAAAAAAATATTGATATGTTGTTGTCGTCAATCAGCAGGATTAACACAGCCTCTAGATATTGCATCGTTAGCATACTGGGAGATCAATAGTTGACTGCTGATCATTTCCTGTGCTGAAATTGGAAAGATAATCTGTTGAACTTTGACCCACAGCCCCCGCCTCCCAGCCTTCCTCTCGACCTCTGACCTTTGCATCCGCAGGACCGAACAATGAAGTTGATGAGCACCAGCAGCCCCGCCTCTCGGCTTCGTTTGTAGGTGTCCAGCCACTCGTCAACCACCGTCTTAAGAGTGACAGGCACATAGCAGCCAATGAGAGCTGCACTCAGGTCAAAGGACTAGAAGATTATTTATACAAAAAACACTCTTTTTTTCCCATAATCAGTTTAGCTAACCGTGGCAGTGTAACACATACAAAGACACTCCTCTTCAGAGCATCTGTTGTCCTGCTAATAATAGGAGAACCTCTAAGAAGATACAGTATATAAATGGTCAAATTTGAAAAGACAAAATATGTGCGAAGATGTTTAGATTTCATTAACAGTTCAGCCGATTTTCTGAATGCGTTAAATAAAAGTGGCCCTTCATTCAGGATCATTATCTGCATTGTGATGTTGCTCTTTACTGTAGTAGCAGACTTTTTAAACTACTCACAACATTTTCCATCCTCTATTGTTATGCAAATAGTCCTTTCTTTCTTGTTCTTAGCAAGAAGAGACTGAGCTTGCACAGCACAACAATGGTTGGGATGGACGCATGCTGCCAATCACTGATTTCGTGACCCAATGAAAGCACTCCTTCCCCTTCGCATATCAAAGGCAATTCTGTAGGGTTACATCAGTCAGCCGCTGACAGCAACATGATAATCTCTCTTATTGTCTGCTCTAACAGGCTTGTTTATCTTCTTTTTAGACATGTCTCCATCTGTACCTCCCTCTCTTCATGCATTTATCTCTATACCCCCCACCCCCTTCCTTCCATGCTTTTCAGTTGAGGGTTTGCTCACCACCATAGCACTCTTTCCAGAACGGACAGCATCATAGATATCCTCTGCACTGATACCCTGGTTCCCCTCATTCACTCTCGTCACAGGCCTAGGAGAGGCCCGCCTGGAAGTCCCTCGGGGATTCTGCTGCCTCTGCAGGGAGGGGTCTGGAGGAGTGGGGATGGGACTGCTACTGGGGCTGGACGTCGTCCTCAATGCAGTTTTACGCCTGGGTCTCTTGGGTGGCTTGGGATGAAAGAAAGACAGAAGGGCAGCTCAGCAGGGGATTCAGAGTGAATTGATGTAGTCAACAGAATTAGTGGTAGCCATGACAAGATAAGGTGTAAGCTTGAATCACACATCTACCACACTGTTGCTGTTTAGATCTGTAGATTTCATTTCTGTGGCTGCTAAGCCCTTTCTTTTAAAATAACGGAAAGATGTTTCAACAATGATAATCTCCAAGGGATAAATTGATTCAACACCATAAAACCAACAATAATTGGACGAGATAATAGGCCTGATCTGCTCCCTGGTGAATAACCTGCATCTAAATAAGAGTGAATAATTTCAGGAGAGAATAAAATAATTTACCCGAGGTTTGGGCAATGCCTGTTTTTTCCGCTTTGTGGCATTCATCGTGACCTCAAAGTCACTGCCAGAGTCTGAGCAGTCATCCAATGACTCGAGGCTAAAGGAGAGGGAGGAAAATTGACGTAAGATAAAGGTTGACATCAACAAATCATTATTACTAAGACTAACAAAATGACAGAGCTCATTAGTTAGCAGGGTTAAATTCTTTTCGGATCATTTGTGCATGAGTCAGTAATATGAGTCAGTAATTCCTGCCCTTATGTTTCTTCATTATAGTGACAAATTATTGTGGCAAAAATAACACATTATAGTTATCATGACATTACCTAATAAATCCCTTTAAATTAATATTATTGTTGTCTTTCCATTTCCTTTAGAGATGCAACAATTAGTAAATTAGTTGCCATAGTAAGTAAGTAAGTAATAGTAATTGCCAACTATTTTGATAATTAAGCCATTTAAGAAAAGAAATGCCAAAATTCTCAGATTCCAGCTTCTCACATGTTATTATGTTATGTTTTTTATACTCCTTTTATGACAGTAAAAATTTTTGGGTATTTGGGTTGTGGTTTGTTGGTCAAGACAAACCTAGAAATTTGAGGACATCAGCTTGGACTTTGGGGAAGTAGTGGTCAACATTTTACAGAACAAACAGCTAATCACCTTGTAAAGAAAACAATAAACAGATTGATCTATGATTAAAAGTAGTAACAACCCTTGTTTCCTTCATTCCTCTTTCCTAAAATAGTTATAATGCTACAGAGGAGATGGTTTCAGCACTTCTTCATTCTTTATTGGACAGTTTGGGCACTATACAGTATGTTGCTCTAACCATGTACATCATACACATTGACAGTGTCTCAGTTATTTTGATTTTGGAGATATGACAATATACTGACGATATTGGCCTGTCACATATGTTACCTGACATTTTTGTTTGTTTGTTTGTTGTGCAGGCAGCATTTAATGTATAGTTAATCCTTTTTCTTAATACAAGTTAAATATATATGTATAAATATGTTCTTTCTTGTTATTTTGTTAGTTATAGTTATTTAGTGACGTTTGCTGTTTCAGTGCATTGATGTCCTTCTATATTATAAAGTTTATTGTCAAACTTTAAAATATCCACCCAGTCTCTGTCAAAAGTTTGATAATTACATTTAAGAGTTCATTGCAAAAAATATGTGTTTGTTTGTATATATAAAATTATTGACTGACATATCTATTTCAGAATTTTTTTCCCCTTAATATCGGTATCCGCCCGAAAATCCAGTATCAATTGGGCCCTAATATACACACAATAATAATATACATACAAATGAATGATTACCGAAAATTTACAATATATTAAACAACTATATATTTACATTTACTTTGACTTTTGATGGGTGTCTCCTCATGTTAAATGCATATATGAAACATTTACTAGGCATGGCTGAATTTACCTGTCCAAATTTGAGTCTTCACTTGGCATGTTTGGTGAGGCGCCAGAGATTGAAAGGTAATGCTGAATGGTTGGTTGGCTGGTCTTTGCAGGTACTTAATCTTGCGTGAGGAAAATAACCTGCTGTGTGGGAGAAAAGACCGGGTTAGTTAAACTAGCATCCCCTACCTAATGACATAGCCTCCTCCATAATATTCACAACCCTCTTGCGTTTTAAAACAGTAAGTTAGCTAACGATAATTTACATCATGAGTTTAGTTATAGGTTAACATAGCTATATGTTTTTTTCTCACTTCAAATTTTGATAAATTTGATAGATATTTAGTAGCTAATTGGCGTTTTTTGTTTTATGGGTCGCCAACAGACAAGCTAACATCCCTACAGAGGCAACTTTAGCTTCAAAGATATTAGCTAGCTGACTCCTACAACAAAAACCATATCATTTCACAAACTAATAACGCAATTGTAGCATCTGATAATATGATTGCTGATCAATACTTTACTTTCTTTTGAGGTTTTATGGGATTTTCTTTTTCTCTTTCTGTCGTCGACCAAAAGTCAGTCGAAGGAGGCGCTAAACTATGCCAAGCGATTCTAGATGCTGATTGGCCAGAGCTCCATCACACGAGAAGATGATTGGTTGTTCAAAACGCTCTCTTGATTGTCATTGGTCAATCCCGCCGACATACGTCATGGTAGTTTCGTAGTTTTTAGGCTGAAGCTGTCCGTTACATTTTAAAGTGTTGAGTTTTAAAAGTAATACATCCTAAAATATTTGTTCTTTTTTGGATTTTTTTTCCTACACTGACTCACTCTATTAATATTTAAGTTGATATATTAACTGCCATATACTGTATTATACTGTATATGTGGAGACATTTCTAGCTGTATGCTCGTCCAGTGTATTGGGACCCTGAGGTGGTTGGCTCAGCTGCTCCTCGCCCCGCCACCGCAGGCTTCTCACCCCTCTCCCCCTTTTTTCGCCTCTGCACGGTCCATTGTTCTGTGTTTGATAGGCTGGGACCACAGTAAGGCTAGTCAGGGTAAAACACATAACTTCTGGTAAAACACTTCACAATAAAATGTCTGTTCCCAAGCCAAAAAAAAAATAAAAAATCACTGAAATGAACATTATTGTCTTTCTATTTCTCGTCAGCCATAAAGTCTGTTCTTCTCAATTTCAAATATGTCTAAACAGGAGCATCTTCATTGTAAATATCAATTTCAGATTGAACAATAAAAACAATTGTGGACTCACATTATGTGTTTATCGCTATATCACCAGTTTTACCCATCAAATGTGGAGTGAAAATATTACAATATCTAATATTATTTTGATTTTGAACTGAGGATATACTTTTATACAGGTTTGTCTTTATTAAACATGTAATATTTGACATATTAAATGGTTTTAGGGTATAGCATATTGTTTTTTTATCTTACCAGATATTTACAGTGTGCACAACACATTTAAAGTTTACTTGACTTGTGATGGGTGCTTAGAGCTGAAATGCACAAGTGGCACATTTGCATTAGTTAGGCTTAGCTAAATTTCCTTGTCCAAATCTGAGTCTCCACTTGCAGACTTCCAGAAATATAAATTCTAGTTATGTCAATTAAACACTTGTTTTGTGAAAAGGATTTGGTGTGCACTACAACATCCCAGCATGAGAAATAAAAGTGCCAAAAAAAACCCAAAAAAGGATTCTGTAATGAGACGAGTCAAATAAGTTATTGCATTGATATTTTATAATCTTTTTCTATAGCAGTAGTTCTCAAATCTTTTCACATCCAGGACCCCTAAACTGACACAAATTAGACCACAGACCCCCACCTGGTGAGATTTTGTCGCCCAGTCCACCTGATAAGATTTCTGCTTTTAGATGTTTTAAAGCCATGTCCACAACAGTCATACAGTCTATCATTGTGTTACATTATGGACGTACTTACAGTGAATTAAAATTACCCCCTGAAACCCCAACAAGGACACCACTCTCTGGATCCTACTTTAAAAACCATTGCTCTGCAGATTACTAGGCTCATGCATTTACTTTGAAGGTAAATCTCACTGGGTTTCCGGTGTGACTCCTGCGAGCTTTACACGGTTTCAGTGTTTGATGATGCTGAGAGGGACGGGAGTGCCCCATTCACTCTCCCTTTACATCCACAACAGCGGATCTCACAGAAAGGACAAATTAACTGGACACGGTCGATGGAAACATATGTGTGATGTTGAAAAACTAGATGCATCTGTGCATTGAACTTATCGGGGAATACTATGACTTTTAAACGACTGACGATTTGGGAGACTGTTACTCTTTTTACTTTTGCTTGCATCTAAACCGGCCAGTCATTCATTCATTTATTTATAAGCTGCTGCACCCATAGTCTGTTTGTATATAAACCGGCACCCTCCTGCTCTCTGGTGAAGCCCTGCGGTGAAGATGGATACCCGGCTATCTTTCTCCAGGTACCCGCTGCTGGTGTTGCTCTGCTCGGTTGCTGCCCTGTCGGGGACCAGGAGCCCCGTGGCTGCTGCGGGGAGGAGCTGCTCCGACACCCGGCAGGTGTACTCGGAGAAAGGGTACAGCACAGGCACTGCTCCGCTGACTCAAATCTCCGGTAAGACTGTGTGTTTAGCCTGCTGGAGGGAGAATTACATCCCCGGACGGTTTTTGGGACTCATGTAGGAAAATCCCTCTGTTATCTTTTTAAAAACATGGGCTTAATTTAAATAACATTTCATATACTGTACAGGTAAGCATGCTCTAGTTGTCTCAACTGGGATAAAAAAAAATATCATGATGCACATTAAGGTCACTATAAACTCACAGCTCAGCCTCAGAGACTCAATCCAAAACCATTATGGGAGCACTATATCCTTTAAATAGCTTACCACAGATGCACTAATCAAAAGAAAGTAATACGTAAAAGTACAAGATGACTCAAAACTCACTAATAAGCACCAGAGGCACAATGTAGGAATATCATGGTGAGTTTTCCCTCAAGAGAAACAATGCACGGTGGTTTAAAACAAATTACACCCGCCCCCTCCTCCCCTCTGTGCTGTTTAAATAGGATGATTAAGGGGATGAGCAAATTGCCAACACCGGTGCAACAAAGAACCTCGCCCCTAATTAGTCTTTGCCTACTGGCCCACTGCTAAATCCCTGCATATACCCATAGGCTCTGTTCGCTGGTGATAATCTAATCTGCTTGAATAAAAAGATATAATATGGATTACAAACAGTTGGATTTTGGGTCATTTGAAGTTTTGGTGAAGGGGGGTTTGGATGGTGGAGAAGAGGTAGGGGTGGAGGGGCTGCTTAGATTTTTAGTGGAAATTTGTGGAAAGTGAGGGGCTAAATGATGGAGCACTTGAGTGTCTGAAGATGTAGCCTACTTCTTCAGAGGAGATTCAGCTTTGCATGTAAAGCAGTGAGAGTGTGATGGTGTGTGTGTGTGTGTGTGTGTGTGTGTGTGTGTGTGTGTGTGTGTGTGTGTGTGTGTGTGTGTGTGTGTGTGTGTGTGTGTGTGTGTGTGTGTGTGTGTGTGTGTGTGTGTGTGTGTGTGAGAGAGAGAGAGAGTTACCCTCAGACAGACCGAAACATACATGTAAAATGTATATATACAAAAAAAATGCAGACTTTGCAGAGCTCCGCTGTGTTTGGATTTATTTTGTGGCAATTTGGCTGTGTGTGTGAGTCACTCAGACAACTGAAATATTGATTGATTTAGAGTGTGTGTGTATGTGTATGTGTCTGTGTGTTGGGCTATCACTGCCTGAGTCTTGGCTCACTGTCCCGTGGGCCAGGGGAGCAGATGGCCGGGAGAGTGAAGGATGAAGAGAGGCAGTTTAGAAATGGAAATAGAGGGATGAGAGAAGGCTAATAGTGAGACACACACAGAGAGAACAAAAGAGGCAGAGAGGAACATCAGTGAGGGTGGAGTTGGAAGTGAGACTTTTTACTGTATTGACAGCAATAATATTTGTACCAGGTGTAAAATTGACTTAAAAGAAAGAAATCAAGCTTATGCACATTTAGAGTCCTGTCCTGAACCCCCGCCCCATAACCCCCCCCCCCCCTTGTCGTTTGCATATCATTACCTCTGACATATCAAAGACTAAACCTGAGCTGACAAAGACAGACAGAGACTGAATAATTCATGCAGGGA
Source organism: Scomber scombrus (assembly GCF_963691925.1). NCBI lineage: Eukaryota > Metazoa > Chordata > Actinopteri > Scombriformes > Scombridae > Scomber > Scomber scombrus. The sequence goes on from NC_084978.1 coordinate 12,480,668, forward strand.
AATTACAATTTTCTATCACACCCTTATCTTTGATAAGATTTCCCCACAGTAACAGAACAGACTAATGAGTGGAGGAATTGACCGTCTCACAAAAAGTGTCTGTTTTAACCTGATAACAGACCCACCTGCGTTATTATAATAACGCAGGTGGGTCTTTGTTGAGGTTGAATAAGAAACATCACCACATGATTATGTGATATTACAAGCTGCTGTGTTATGATAAAGCTTAATCCACATATGTTTCTATGCATGTGTAATCAGTGCTAACCTTTCATTCTCTTCTGGCCTGCTTTTAACTTGGTCCAGGTGAGCACCTGCGGCTCTGTCCTCAGGACTACACCTGCTGCTCCAGTCAGATGGAGGAAACGCTGGCTCACCAGAGCGAGAGGGACTTCCTTAAAACTGTCGAGGACAACAGCCAGTTCCTTTTGACCACCTTTACCCAGAGACACCGCAGGTTTGATGGTGAGAGTCAGAACTCGCACATTTAATAACCATTTAAACAATCATCTTTAACTCATTTTAAAAGATTTGTTCTCCTTAGCTGGTACAAAAGTGCACTCATCTTCTCCTCGTCTCACACTTATCAACCAGGTCAATGGTGATGAGTGACAGCTCATTAAAAACTTATGAAGGATGTCCGACTGCACAGTTCCTCTGAGATGGTCAGATGTCTGAGCCACAGAATTGACTGTAGAAGCTAAAAAGCAAAGTGATGCATATATATTGCAGAGATTCTAGCAGTGTTCTTATTTATGTTTAATCAACACGAGAAAGGTCCTGAAATTAAAGGTTACTCCACTGATTTAGTATCGCACTTTTATAAAGACATATAAAGAATGGTCAAAATCAAAGCATCAGAATCCAAAAACACTGGACACAACTTTAATCAGACCTGTCATGTCTGGTAAATGCCCATGGTTTTAAACTTCACACCCCCACTGCAGACACCCTGTTAATAGTTTGTAGCCTTCAAGCTTAGATAACCGCGTCGACATCACTATGAGTGTAAAGCTCACTCAGAGCCACAGAAGATATGATACATTTTATTTTATTTCAGGCTGAGTAGGACGGATCATGGCCAATAAACTGACCTTCATTTGTAAATTAAGTGAAGTGCCCCTTTAAACAATTGGTCAGTGTAGAAAACCTGCCCCAACAGCTTGAGTCACTGTCTGTATTTGAGAGAATGTAGCCCACGTTGTCTGAAACTCTGTATGTATGCTTGCTGGTTTGTAGCAGTCGCAGCTCAGAGCTGAATTTACACTTTCTCCTCCTACCTGCTGTGGACTGCTATCACCTTTTTTTTCCCTCATCGTCCTTTTATATAATGTCCATGATGAATCATTTAAAGACACTGAAGCAGTGGGAGACTGCATATGAGTGTTAAAAAGATTATTTTAAATAGAGTACATGTTGTTACACTCATTTACCAGTGTGCAGGATCTGATGTAACCGTCCCTGTTAGCTGTTAGTCTGGGAGGTGGAGGAGGAGGAGGAGGAGGAGGTGAATGGGTGCAGACATGGAGACCTGGCTAAGATATCTGAAGAATAGAGGTGGGTGACAGATTCTCTCTCATCTCTGTCCTTCCTGTCTTTCTGCAGAGTTCTTCAGAGAGCTTATAGACTTATCAGAGAAGTCAATGAACCAGATGTTTACCAAGACCTACGGGCGGCTCTTCACCCAGAATGCACACGTCTTCCAGGAGCTGTTTGTGGAGCTTCGCAGATATTATTCTGGTCAGTTCAATGAGTTTATCCTCTTCAGCTGCTGTTGACACAAGTGGAGATTTGGAACATACACTGTATATTAAGATAGTCAATTGGGCAATTTCAATGAAAATGGGAAGATGTTGCCACGGCATAACAATAAAAATAAGCATTGGTCACTTTAGACAGTCAAAGGAACACATCCGAAACCAGATTTCCTTTGACTATCAACACAATAAAAAAAAACACATTTTATAAGATGCTTATATGGTCTACATGAGTTTAATGAATACATAAATACTAAAGACATTGTCTGGTTAATGATTGAGCTGTGACAAATCCTTGTTTTACTGGCAGTTTAGTTTAGTTTTTATCCATCTACATCCTTCTGGGTGTTGGTAAATCTACAGTGACTCTGGACAGCACTGAAGCAGCAGTATTGTCTTTTGAGGAGTATTGAAATGCCAAGAAGAATTTAAGGGGAAAAAAGAGATAGAGAGAACTGGAATCCCATGGATGCCAGACTGTTTCTATTTCTGTTCCGAGTTGCTCTGTTTTGGCATTACAGCCGCTAGCTGGCAAGTCTCCCTGCAGGCTGTTGCTGCTTAGTCAACCTGTCTTTGTCTGCCAAACAGCATGTATAGCTAATTTCAGGCTGCATAGTAGACTACAGATTGTAGAGTCGCATATTCAGAATTTGTCTGCCAGTTGCCTAATGAACAGACACTGACAAGCACCAATGCAGAATTAGTGGAATAAACCAGGAAATAGAGCAGTGTGCACAACATATTTATTACATTTCCTAAAATGTGTATTTCATTTGATTCTAATATTCGGCACCAACTTGCACCTAAGAGTCACTGTGTGGAAGTGTCTTTGACCCAAAAGGGAAAATTCACCAGTAATCTGAACCTTCTTGTGTAGGACTAGTTTGTAGGAGGGCTAAATGTGGCGAGTTCCCATAGTTACCATCATATCAGCCTTTTCTTTTCTGAAGGTGATCTTTTCAAAGCCTCAGCATGGCATTTAAATATCTAAAGCAGTGTCCATCAAATTTCTCCAAACAGCTTGTGCTGCGTTTTGTGTTGCCAAACAATTACACTGTATGATAAAAATCAGATAAATTTGTCAAAATATTGTCTGTATTTTCTTTCTTGACAAACCTTGAATGGAGCACATCATAGTTTCTCTTTTCCAAATGCGGTATTCCTTCAAGCACCAGGCTTCAATACAAAAACAGATGTTATTTGACAGTTGCCCTTTTGTCCACAGGGGGAAGTGTGAGTCTGACAGAGGTTTTCTCAGACTTCTGGTCCAGACTGGTGGAGCGGGTCTTCTCTCTGGTCAACCCTCAGTATCAGTTCAGTGAGGACTACCTGGAGTGTGTCAGCAAACACGCCGAACAGCTGCAGCCGTTTGGAGATGTGCCCCGCAAGCTGCGCGTACAAGTGTGTGACTTGTGATAAAACATGTTAACAGCAACAAAACAAATGGCTCTGACACTCTATAACCATACGTCTAGGTATGCAGAATGATTATAAGTACTTATCTGATTGTGCTCTCTTGCTTTTTCAATTCAGGTGTCCAGGGCTTTTATTGCAGCCAGAGCACTATCTCAAGGCTTGGCTACCGGCCGAGATATTGTCAACAAAGCAACAAAGGTGAGTTCCTCTCGTGTCTAAAAGTAGAAAATCTAAAGTGAGGACTTAAAAAAGAAGAGTTTCCTTTTATAATAAGATTCATATTTATTGGTATAGCCCAAAGTTGCAGACGGCTTTACAATTAGGTGACATAAAAGTTAGTTGAGAGACTGAACGTTCACTGTATTTGGCCGGTTGACAGTATTAAGTTGTTAAATAGAAGACAAATCAAACCTTGAAAATAGAAACTCTTATCATCAGCAGTAACTGATTGCTTTCTGCAGAAAAGGCTGGACTCAGTAATATGAGCCAGGTAAGCTCAATGGATCACAGGGCGGGTTACTAAAATAAGACTACTTGTTTTGCGTGCAAGGTTTGAATTCTTCAACATCTCTGGCAGTGTTTTATTTGTTCATTCTGGCCCAGTTCTTCCATCCGCTGCTTTGTTTTTCAGTTGACTGCAGATTCAGAGTGTGTGCGAGGCCTGATGCGTCAGTGGTACTGCCCGCTGTGTCGAGGCATGCCTTCCCTGCGGCCCTGCCACTCCCTGTGCCTTAATGTCATGAAGGGATGCTTAGCCAATCAGGCCGACCTGGACACTGAATGGAACAATTTCATTGGTGGGTGATGGGAGTAGGAGGGCTTTTTTGGAGGATGAATAATACATACTGACTTGTTATTGATGTTGAAGTGGGTTTGGGGTCAGGTGGATGACGTATTTATGTTTTAGTTGTTTATATTATGTATTTCCAGAGAAGCACAGTACTTCATATGGTGCATTTGTTCATGCTATTGGAGCCTTGACAAACCTGGTCAGCTCAAATGACATTTAACTACTTTCTGAATTATTATGATTATTAAGTTGAACATACCTAAAAGTAGAATCCTTTTATTTCTCTCTGTCACTCATTTACCTTTCACTTCCTTTCCCTCTAATTAATTCCTCCTCCATTAATCATTCATGTTTCTCTGCTCCTCCACAATTGATCTGTCTTCCTATGTTTCCTTTCCCCTTTCATCAAACCCATAGATATCCTCTATTTTTTCTTTTCATGTGCAGTGCTTCCTTTCACCTTTCATCACTCTACCCATGTCTACTGCACCCAAACCTATTCCACCCTCACTTTTCAGCCACTGTTCTTGTCTCTTTATCCTGCTTCTCCTAATTTTACAGTAACCTTTTTTTTCTACACTGACAAGAAGAGCTAGGTTGAATGTAGTCATAGAAAACTTTATCACCCTGCCATCTTTATTTCTGTCTCTCCCTGCGTCCTCTATCAGATGCACTGTACCAGGTTTCAGAGAAGTTAGAGGGACCGTTCAACATGGAGCTCGCGGCCGACTCCATCTCGGTGAAAGTGTCTGAAGCCATCATGCACATGCAGGAAAACAGTGTCAGCATCTCCACTAAGGCAAGAAGGCAGATGACAGACTTTAACAGAAGAACACCCTTTCGACATACATAAACCTCTCACTATTTTTTAGGAATCTCTTATTCCAGTGGTTAATGTTTTTCTTGAATTCAGCTCTATAATTTGACAGTTGGACTTCCATAAAAAACAGTGAGCTGTCTTGTATTTGTTGAACCTTTGTGAATCCTCTATCATCTTCAAAAAAAATCACTCTTACAAGCTTTAATCTTGATTGTTGTTTAATTAAAATTTTAATCTTCTTAATAAGACAACATGCAGAAAATTGACAGGATTTATACACAGCGAGCATGACAGGCTCACAGCATGATTAAAACATGGCAGCCTTCCCAGGAGTTAATCCACCAGAGAGACGCCCACATCTCGTTAGAAACAGCTTCTGGTTTGTGGTACAGTAGCAGTGCTTTACAGAGCAGAAGTTCTTTCCTTTACTGCTCAGGTTTTTGTGTTTGCTGCATTTCACTAATAGTCTGATTATGGAGGTTATGGAGAATGTGTCTATGGAGGGTATGTTGCAAGCAAAACTCCATCAAATTACATCGTTTAAGTTGATCCACTGTCGCTGGGGGAGGGGGAAAAAAAGAAGAAACGTACACTTATTGCCTCACTTCTTTAATTTGACTCAATAACACTAAAGTTAGCTTAAAGCTCCTGATGATAAATGTTGCATTTCTGGGCTTTTTTTTGTCTTCTGAAGACAGAGATTATCTGTGTAGGAATTTAAGATTTCCTGAAATGAGCACATTATGTTGGATTATAATAATGCTTCTGTGACACCGGTTGTTAATGCCATGGTGTTAATTTGGTTTTGTCTTGCTCAGGTGTTCCAGGGCTGTGGAAACCCCAGGCCAGTTCGTTCCAAACGCTCACCCAAAGATTCAGGAGGCAACAGGAGGCCTTTTCGCACCTACAGCCCCGAGGAAAAACCCACCACTGCTGCAGGCACTAACCTGGACCGACTGGTAAGGAGGACTGGGTGAAGCAGAATAATGAATTTAAAACAGTTTAAACCTGCATTAACAGATTTTTGGCACAATCTCTGGCAAATGTGCAACACCTGTCAAAAGTCTGGACACACATTCCCCTTCTCTTGAATAAGAAAGTGTTTTTTGCTAAAAAAATAAAAAATAAAAAAAAGTTTCCTGCTGCATCTTGAAATGATGCAGACGAGAGTGGTGATACTGAAATTAAACAGAAAACTTGCTGGAAAAACCAAAACAAATCAACTGAAAGATACGAAAGTGCTCCATAAAGCTGAGGGGAACTTCACAGTTAGTGATAATATTCTTAATCACTTTCACTTTATTTATTAGAGTCTTTATGTAAAATTAATTTCCCATGGGAAACTGCAATTAAGCATATTCAAATATTTACATTACGCTTGTATCAGAACACCGCAAAAGAGAAAAAGGCAAAGGTACGACAAACAGGGAAGCAATCAAGCAAGCAGCAGTAGAATAAGAACAAACTTAGTACGAGCAACTAAAAATAGAGAGTGCAGCAGTCAGAGCCCAGACAGTATTCCTCTGACCAAAGAGTGGACACACTAGATGGAAATGCTGGAGAATAAATGAAACCAAGAGCAAAACCAAGTGTTCATATCTATTTTTAAATCAGAAAAGAAATCTTGTTGATAAACTGACACTAAAGCAGTCAGGTTTTGACTTTGCTCTGCGTCAAGCACATTAGCTTCCATATGCTTCCTCCAGCCAGCCATACCAAACAAGGATACTTTAATACCAGCCCTGAGTCATAGCCATTTTCTTTCCGCCTCCATACAGGTTACTGAGCTAAAGGAGCGACTTCGGCCCATGCGGAGCTTCTGGGTGTCCCTCCCACACACCATCTGCAATGATGAGAAGATAGCTGCCGACGTCACTAATGAGGACCGCTGCTGGAACGGGCAGACCCGGGGGAGGTGAGCAAGATCAGAGCGAAGGGATGGAGGGAGGGGTTTGGTATAGGCGGAGGAGTGAGTGAGTGATGCTGCAGAGGTGGAAGGACGCAACAGATGGAAGAGAGTTTGTTTAATTTTGCCACCACCAGTCACCCACATGCTGTCTGCGTGGGTCTGCTTGCACAGATACAGCCCAACACCGTGTATCTGGGCTGATTTAGAGGCAGTGTGTGGTCTGCAGTCGTGTGTGTGTGTGTGTGTGTGTGTGTGTGTTTTAGGAGGGATACAGAGAAGAAAAACAAGTCTACATAATGGATGATCTTCATGATGCTTGCAGTTCAAGCTTTATTAGGCACAGGGCTGAAACAACTATTATTGTTTAATTATGGACAATTTAATTATTTGACAATTATTTTCTTGACCTATTGATTTTTTAAGTCTTTTGGTCTATATAAAATGTCAAAAAGTGGTGAAAAATGTTGTTCGCTGTCTCACAAAGCCAGATATGCAACATAAGATGTCTTGTTTTTTCCCATCCAAGAGTCCACAATCCAAAGAAATTCAGTTTACTGTCATAGAGGACCAAAGTAACCAGAAAATATTCACATTTGAGAAGCTAGAATGAATTTGTCAATCAAAAAGAAAAGACTCAAATGATAGATGAATCATTATTGATTAGTTGACCAATCGTTGCAGCTCAAAAACATTCAAGTATTCATTCATTCGTTTTCTTTACCACATATCCTCTAGACAGTTGGGGGGTAGTTGGGGCAAATCTCAGCTGAAATTGGGCAAGAGGTGGGATACACCTTCGACAGAGTTAATTTATAGAGACAGACAACCATTCACACCTACAGGCAATTTAGAGTCACCAATTACCTGCATGTTTTTGATCTGTGGGAGTAAGCTGGGGTATCCGGAGAGAACACACGCAAGCCTGGGGAAAACATGCTAACTCCATACAGTAAGGCTCCAGCCAGTTGGTGGGTTTGAACCCTCTTGCTGTGGGTCAACAGTGTGAACCACTGCACAAACCATGCCACTACTATAATTTGGCAAAAAAAGTATCGTATACATTACTAAACATTATTAAAGATAGCTTGTTAATGTATCAAAACATGTGTTCTGTAAATATGATACAGCATGTAAACCACAAATGGGGACCACAAATGTAAAGTCAATCACACTTGTTCGCGTATCAGAAAAATAACATGCAGTTAAAGAAATCCAGATCTAGAGTGAGGACGCCAAACTTTGCTTTGAAAAGATCAGTTTTTTGTGCATCCATGACTTTTTTTTCATACATGGACGCCTCTGTGTGTACACTTCCAGGTATCTCCCAGATGTAACAGGAGACGGGCTGGTGAGCCAGATCAACAACCCTGAGGTGGAGGTGGACATTGCCAGGCCGGACGTGAGGACCCGACAGCTGATCATGGAGCTGAGGGTGGTGACCAACAAACTAAGACACGCTCAGAGTGGACAGGACATGGACTTCATGGACAGTGAGTGTTCTTGACAGTCAGTCTGTATTTGTGTAGTATAACCGTAAAGGAGTATTACTTATAAATAAATAGTGGTAAATTTAGAATTTAAATCTTGCATGTGGATGTTGTTTATGGACTTTCACTTCATGCATCAGTCAGAAATCTCTTTTTCTTCGTTCCAGGTGAGGAAGGCAGTGGTTCAGGGGGTGGAGATAATGGTGAAAGGTACAATGATGATTGGCCAGGTTATGGGCCGTACTCACCTCCCTACAACAAGCCACCACGTAACCCTCCTTCCAACCCTGCTAAACCTCCTCGTGTCCGAGAAAGAAACGGGTCCAAGTGGAACAGAAATAACGGCCATGGGAGGATCAAATCAGCAACCAGTTGCCTCACCTTCTCCTTGGTTCCTTTGTTGTCTTTACCTCTCACGGTCACTGTTGCCCTCATGTGGAGATAGCTGCTTATTGCAGCCTGGAAATGAAGGAAAATGTATGTCATCTTGGGTGTCTGAAGCACATTATGAAGAAAAAATATCATTCCATTTGGTTACACCAGCAGAAAAAGACGAAACAGGCTAATTTAGCAATAATTAAGAACCTGTTTACATCACAAAATAGATGGGTTAAAATTAATATTTTTTTTCCTACTGCCCAAGCCACAAAAAAGGCACTATGTTTTATGATTACAAACAGTGCTTAATGAATAATTACAACCATCTTTTAGTGCCATTCTGTAAGATGTTTGACCTATTAGAGTCTTGCGATACGCTGAGCTCGGGTGTTTTAGTCGATGGGAAAAAGGACAAAAAGCAAAAAAGCAAGCAACGAATGAATTAGCATGTCTGGGTGATGGAGCTGATGTTCTCATGGTGGTCTGTGAGATAGAAATTACAGTAGTTGTGCCAGTCATTACTGTGTAGTTTCAGTGAGCAGCTGATTTGATCACCTCCTTTGCTGATCTTTTCACGAAATTCATTTAATTTAACTGTTCTTGGTTTCAGTCCGGTTGTCGTTCATTTTGTCTAATAGAGGTAGTAAGATGTAATTTAATCATTTAAAGCTCCGTATTTAGGCTCTGAAATTAAAAATGAGTCAGCAGGATGACTCTTAAAACCAAACAAGGGGCTTACTTGGAATGTACGTAAAAACTCAAATTCATTACTTGTAATGACAAGAAGTTGTTTAATGTAATATATTGATGCCTTTAATTTATTTGTTATATTATTCAGTTGTTTTTATTGTTATGGTCTTTAAGGAAAAGGATGAGTGTTTTTATCTTCTAAAAGAAGAATTTGTCATTGACTTTCTCTGGTTAAAAAAATCAAGTTGTATTTATTAGACCAGCATATCAAACCAATCACAATGAAACACTTAATCAGTGTCAAATAGTGTTCCAGAAGATATACCAGACCAGCTACAGTCATTTATGGTATTTTCAGTCTTAACCAGGGATAGTTAGCTTTGAGTGTGGATATGTTTGTATGTATGATGTTTTTATATTGTTTGTTGTATGTCCTAGTTTCATGTTACAATGGTCTGAGGTCATGTTGAGAAGGTGTTTGCGTGTTTTCTAATAGTGCGTTTTTCTACTTATTTTTCCTAAAAGCAACAAAAGATGACGAAAACACTGAGTGGGCTCACAATGTGATGTAAAATTGGATTGAACGTTTACGAAAAGACTGTCAAGAACTGAGAGACGATGGCTCTTAATCTTCATATGCTGAATGTGTTATAATGAAGAAGGGATGGAAGAGGAGAATGGACTTGGGGGTGATGAAAGTTGATTGATTTGATCCCAAAAGAAAACAGCAACAAAGGTGGAGAATAGAAAAAAGAATGTATAGATGCTGTGAACAGACACTTTTCTGTAGAATGAAGACTTGTAAAACCCCACTTTGTTGTAACAGAAGCACACTTCACTGTACAATACAAAGAAAGAGAAAATGTTTCATTTTGAAACATATCAAATTGTTCATGTCAAAGATGATCCTCTAAAATGTCTCTCCTTAAGAAATAATCAGTAAAAGGTACAAAATTCACTATTGCTATTAACCAACCATTGATGCCAGCGGTTATATTTGTAGTATTTGTGTCAAACATTTCAAAAGATTGAAATCTCATTTTGAAATTAAACCTTTCAACAAAGTCTTTATAGGGACAATGTATTAGACACAAACACAGTATTATGTTGCACAAATGAAACAAAGTGTTTCACAGTATTTCAAAAGCAACAGTATTGTAATCACATGTGCTTTTGATGATCAGCGTTCAGATTAGTCCGTGGTGGCTGCAATATTTCATGATTCAATTTCAGGTAAATCATTATTTAGTGCAACCTCTCATCCATTCCCACGACTCGCACATTCCATCATGGTGAAAGTATAGCACAACTTTTTTCATGTTGTTGTAACATTTTTTGGTATTAAACAAGTGATATTTTTTGCTTCATTAAAAAACAGAAGAAAATTGTGTTGGCATGTGTTTTTTTTTGTACAAAAGCAGCAAAATAAAAAAAGTATCTACATTTCAATTTGTTTTCATTTACAATGTATTCGTGTAAAGATATGCTACAGTAATAACCTACTTCTGCATCAGAAATGCCCCAACTCCCAACATCACTGGGTCAAAGTTAAGATTGTTCTGCTTTAGTAGCAGATCATTTACTATAGAAGGACACAAGTGTGACAGGAAAGAAGGTAGAGAATTTAATTCTCAATATCGTCTGTCCAGTTCTCCTGTTAGCCTTTCAGAGGAGCAGTCTCTGCCATTGGATCTCCGTCATGTAAAGGAATCTTGTTATGAGTGTGACAGTTGATGCATCCTCTCTGACAAGGACAGAAAATAAAACGAGTCAACATGACATTCACAGACTAGATTTACTGAGGCAGAGCATTAAAAAACATAACTTGATAGACTTGACAGAATTCGGCATTCAGAGTCCATATGTAATACATAAGTACTAAAAATATGTACTTTTGTATTTGTATTTCCGTGCTTTCACATTATGAGGCAATTACAGTATTTCATGATTTATATTGTATATCATTTCTAATTTAGCGATTTTTCTATATCACAGTGAAGTTGGACTTAATGTCAACCAAAGCTGAAAAATTATGCTGTTACCTAAAGAAACACTGTAAAATGCAAAGCAGCAAGTACATGAAACTCAAGTATTTTTGTAAATAAACTGGATGATAATATATGTGATTCCATACAATTCCATACTTCACAGTTTTAGCATGGATGCAACAAATCAGCAAATCATAGTTAAACAGTCTGCACATTTAAATAAACATCAAGAATTGTCTTTGTAATTCTCAGCTATTCAGCTTCACTGAATAAATGAAATGAACTTTTAACACTTGCATGCATGGAATAGCACTTTTAACTTATCAGTCAGTCTTCTGCAGATATGTTATGGGTTGATTTGATTTGTTACCTTCCACAACAAGAATCCAAGCATTGCCAATAACAGGAGTCCTACGATGACTGTCAGGAAGATTATCCACCAGGCGACTTTGGTGAAGTATTTAGTTTTTCTCTCGAGGAACACGGTCAGTTTTACCTGTGGACAGTGATGTCATATGAATGTGTTGTTGTATATTAATAGGCGAGCTATGTAAACACTCCTTATGAAAAGCAGAATGTATCCAAAAGTCAAAGATCTTTGTGTGCAATGTTACATTCAGGTACATCTTTAGCTATAGAAACAGGCATCTACTTATTTGCATAAGTAATTCCACAGAACCTTTGTCCCAGGCTTCTCTGATTTAAGTCTGATATTCTCTGGAGAGTTTGTTAAGTTGAGAGCAGCATCCACAACAATGTCCAGGTAGTTCAAAGAGCTGTAATCCTGAATTGGAGAGGGAAAATAAATGACTGAGTGAAGCTTACATTTATTGTTATAGTTTTGATTTCCACAAAGAAAGCAACAAGACACTATCTTAGCTGAGGAAGTCTGGAATAAACTAAAGTCTCATGGTGTACGTTTTGATTTATGTTATAAATCTGTCATGCATTGTATTATGGAAGATAAATTGCCATTCAAACATACAGAACTAATACAGATCATTATGGATATTGTATGTTTAAAACTGTGGAAAACTTTCGATTATCGATGTGCTACGATAATACAGCAGACTGTAATTGACATTGTAGTTAAACAGATACTTGCTGACCTATGGAGGAGAAGTCTGGATAAATCTCAGTGCCTCCCCCTTGAACATACTGGACTTATGAAGACAGAAATTACTGGACTCTATATGTTCTTTATGGATGTTTTGCACTTTGGCACTATGTACTTTATAAGTAATTCTTATTTGTTTCTAAATTTCAAAGGGGATCATTTTAAAAAGAGTAAGCAAGAAAGCTATAAGTCAGTCTGAATATTTCTTATATCTTAAAACAACAGCACTGATGCATTTCAAACATATGTGAAAAAGTATTTTACATAAATGAAGCACCTCTGTAAAAGTAGAATTCCAGAGGCGAGAATGCAGAATAATCAGTGCGATACTGTCGAGGCCCACCAGAGGGCAGCGTATCTCCACACACTCCAGTCCATCTGAGCAGGTCTGAGGAGGAGAGAATAATAAGCCAGTGGTACATAATAGATTCACAGATAGACAGACTTCAAGCCAATCAAACCACCAAACTCTTTTGGCAAACCTTCTTCTCCATAAATGCTGTCCTAACTAATCACAAAAGTGCAGCAAAGCCAATTGAAGTCCAGAACAAGAAAATAAAGTTAAATTTAGAGTAGTTATCTACATTCTTCATTTTAGAGCTTTATAATAACAACTTAATAACTTCTTACCAAGGTTTTGTATTTTCTTCTTGTCGGCAGAAATGTGAAAACATCACTAGAGAGGGCTTCAAGCTCAGCTTCACGTCTTTTCCTTGAAGGGTCATGCCAGCCCTTGATATCAAAAATTATCAGACTACATGTGTGGTATAAAGGCATTGCTTAAATGTTGAACAATAAAACAAAATATAGAGGTATATTACCTTTACATGTTTAAGTGGATTGATCTCATTTACAGGTGAGCAGGGGACAGACTGCACCCCTTTACTGCTGATCTGAGTCAAGTATAGCAGCCATTTTCCTACAGAATTCTCCTTTGGCCAATAAATATTAAGTGATGCATTGGCAAAAGATTTCAGTGTTCTGCCCAAATTTGTTATCTGTTAAGAGAAATAGAAATTAAAGATTTTTGTTGAATTGAAAAAATGTGGAATATGATGCATATAATATAATATAATATAATATAATATAATATAATATAATATAATATAATATAATATAATATAATATAATATAATATAATATAATATAATATAATATAATATAATATAATATAATGAAAAAAGCATCTCACCTTAAATTCATATTGAACCAGAGCTCCAATTTCATCAACTGTTTCTATGGCACTTTCACCTTGCACATTTTTACCAAGTGATACTTGAGAGGGCCTGGCTTGACTGAAAATAAAGATACACCTTGATGATGTAAAACTCCCTTTACATTTCAATGTAGGGCTGCAAATAACAATTAATATCATTTTTGATTAATCTGAGGATTATTTTCTTGCTTGAACAAGACCATTGTCTTTTATAGACAATGGTCTATACAATGAAATGAAAAAGGTATCAAAGCCCAAGATGCATCCTGTTTTGCCAACAGTCCACAACTCAAAGAATCAGTTTTCTTTTTTTCCCTTCTTTTTTTTCCCTTTTCTTTTTTTTACTCAAACCATTTATCAGAAAACGTTTTACTTTTCTATCATAGAGGACTAAGGAAACCAGTACATTTATGGGCTGGAACCAGAGAATTTTATCATTTTATCTTTAAAAACAATTCACAACAATTAATCAATTATAAAAATAGTAAAAATGCTTGTGCTCTGGTGTAGCACAAGAACAAAAATAACAGTATTCTTTATATCTGTGTCAAAAGGACAATTAAAACATAAAACAATTATTGCATAAAATAACAAAATTATAAAGTCAGTAAAAAAATACAAAGCAGAACTTACCCATATATTTGCAGATTCAGTTCAAAAATCACTTTGGCTAATGCCTCGACTGGTGGTATCGTCTGCACACTTGTTCTGCATCAAGAATAAGAGAAGAATGATCTATAATCATATACACCACACTGATCCACGGCTGCTTTCCACTCTTGTCTGCCTTCTTACGTTTCAAGTTGCAGGGTGACGTTGACCTCTTCTGTACTCAGTGAGATACTGGTCGTTGACATGAGGACATAAAATGTAACCTGAAATGAGCAAAAAAGCCATGATATTACACATACATATGATGATACACACGGAAACTGAAGAATGGCACTCACTTCAGCATCTCTATGGAGTGGGTTTCCCAGTTCACAGTCTACAAATGTTCCTTTTTCATTGGCTGAACATGTCACATGTGTTTCCTATGGATACAAATACACAGACACACACATAAATATACAATTAATACATAATAAATAAGCAAAACTCACCGGACACCATCTCATGATATCATTAATGCATACATCACAATATCTTTTTCTCCTTTCAGGCTGATATTTCATAAATGTTTTTGAGTATTGCTCTTTCAAGTTTTTCTTTTATATATATACTCACTGATGCTGTATTGTAGACAACAGAGGTGTAGCGAAGAGTATCCGGGAGCCTGATGACTGAGTGACTTTGGTGTGCGTCATCTCCGTTCCTGTTAGTCACAGTGATCTCCAAGGCTATGTCTTCATCAGAGGGAGTGATGACTGCAACACCATCCTCACTGAAAACATGACATAACCCCAGATACTGTAAGTAAATGCAGTTTGGGTTTAGATAGTTGGGTTTTGATCACTTGTATTGCTGTTTCTAGTAGGAACCAAAATAGCCACATGATTTAGGGTTATGTTTGTTTTGGTATTCCTTGTTTTTAACTTACCTGGCCAATGATTTGAAAACATCTTGACCATTTTGTGTTTTCCTGGAACAGAACTTGTACTGTAACTCCAGGTTACTTTGGCAAATGTTGTCGCTTCCACAGCCCTTGTTTATTAAGACAATCTGTGAAAAATACAGAAGTGAAAACAGTGTCTTAACGTTTTAAATTCTTAAAACTGAGCGTTTCTTGGTCTCAAACACAAAATACATTTCCACAGCTTTGATGACAGAGATGGACACATACACACTCACACATTTGTACCTCTGAGACAGTTGTTTTCTGCTGGTAGAGGTTAAGGACAGGTGTGAGGTTGGGCAGATTATCACTTGTCCTTGTCGTAGAGTTCCGTAGAGACAAGCTTACAGAAACAAGGATATTGTGCAGTCTGTCTTTAATATCTCGCTGCAACAGAAGAATTAAGTTCTGGTTCAGTGTGACACTAACTAGTATTTGAAGTAAAAGTCTAAAATTCTTCACACACCCATTTTAATTTAATTCCTTTAATTTACAGTAATACAGTAATAGTGACTGTCTAATATTCAATATTTAGTTTTATTAATAACTTTTAATTTTTTGGGACATTTCACAATGACACAGTACCAGGAGGCGGAGCTTGGTATCAGTGCAGACTTTCAACCCCTGGCGAGGTAGCTCCAGTTTTCCTTGAGGTGAACCCATTAAGTCCGCTCTGGGAGGAAGCCTTGATTTTCTCCTCTCAGCATCAATCTCAAATGTGTAATTGAGTACTGTGGAGGTGCATATCAGATTACATCAATACCAACGAGATGTGAAAGATAAAAATGCTACAAAATATCAGCAATAAAAAACCCTTAAATTCAGAAGAAGAAATATGTCAGCGAGGATATTTATGGAACGTACTCAGTTTAGGGTTGAAGGACGTTAGATGTGCTGTGTAGGTAAAGCACGCCTGCACTGTAAAATAACTACAAATGTTTGTGGTAAATACAACATTTATAAGATTTTGTAGCTGTAGTTAGATCATTTTTAACATTTATTTTGTATCTCTTACCACGTGTGTTTATCACATTGTTCCTTTGTGATGTCTTTTTCATTTGGTGTTAGCTTTAGATAGCTGCTGACACTGACCACTGGCCTCGCTCTGTAACAGACACAACAGACAAACTAGCACAGTAAACACACTCAACCCTGAGTCAGAAGATTTCATGCCAAGTTAGGTTAGTTCTTCAGAGATCAAGGTTTCAGCTTTCAATAGGATCCTGAACTCAGTGTTATATTACAGTATGTATGAGTAATCGCCAAGCAGTACAATATGTCAGACTTCATAAATAAAATTTGACTGAAATAGGCAACTCCTGAACTGAAACATTCATAACTATGCTTTTCTTTTTTTTAATCTATCTATATTTTTGTACTATAAACTGTAAATTTACCTGTAAACAAATACAGAATCTGAGAGCGACCCAACGGCCAAATCAGGGTACTGGTTGTCATCCACATCCAAATTGCCAGACAGAGAATATCCAAACAAAGTGATTTTTTCGGATTCTGATGAAAGTACCTTCAGATGTCAAAAAAGTTTCAAGCATCATGTTTTCAACATTTTGCTCATATTGTTGACTCATACAATACAATGTGAAAGGAGCTCAATGAAAATTTAAACTTCACAATGTCTACAGGTTTAAACTGGTCTCCATAACAATCCCCACAACACCTCACCTGTGCTGGCTCTGTGTTGATGCCATCTAATGAGCCATAGTAGAGGTATACTCGACCAGAGCCATCATAAGGGGCTCCCACAGCAATATCTGTCAGCAAAATTGAACATAATGTTAAATATGATGGTGTAGAAAGAGGGTAACACTGTAAATTAGGGACAAAAAATGGTAGATTACAAATATAATTCATATTTCCCTAAAACTGTTTTAAAAAAAAGTTCAAAATCATGTTTTTACTATGCTACAATATTAAGCATAAATACATAATTCATTCCATTCTTTTGTGTATATCAGATCAAGGGGAACAAATCTAAATAGGATGCTGTCAAGTTTTAAAAGTCTCTGCTAGTAAAAGTGAAAATTGAGTTAATACATTTTTCAAATTTTCAAATGTATATTAATTTTCAAAAGTATATGTCATAAAGATACAAAATGCTGTAAAGAAAGAAAGACATCTGTTGAACTTTAAATGTCTCGGCTAGCAGCAGTGAAAGTTGAGTTGCTGAGTCTCACTACTCATTAAAGCATCACAACCTCCATATCCGTCTTGATTGATGTCTCCTATGTTTTCCACTGCGAGGCCAAACATGGAATCTTTATGTCCAAGAAGTTTGATGGGTATAATCTTGTCCCAGTTTTTTCCTTCATTGTTGATATAGATATAGACTGCCCCTCCAACCAAACCGTCTTTAACAAAGAACTCGGGTGCTCCTACGGCAAGGTCCTCCCACCTGGAAACAGAAAAACAGAACAAAAACAACACAGCAAAACTGACAACAGTCTCATAACATGATCAGGGTATGTTTGTTTTGGCAGAATACTGAGGTAGTGATATGTGGTGTTTTTTAAAGGAGCTGCAATGTTTGCTCTGTGTGTGTACAGTTAACAATAGTAGCTAGATTAATCCATGAATAATAATGCAAATAAAGTAAAGTATTATAAAGTAAAGTATATAGTCATGACTATATTTCAGACCAGAAGTGTTAACACTCTGTAAAGATTTACTCAGAAAGGATGTATGTTTATTTTTCTCCACAATATGAAAGAGTTAAATATGGAGACTTACCCGTCACCATTGAAATCCACCACTGCCACAGCGTAGCCAAAGGAGGAGGCCAGGCCCGGGCCAGAGAGGACTAACTCCACAGACAAACTTCTCCGTGCTACTGGATCCGCCTTAATAAATGTCACTTGGCCGCTGTAGCCTCCTCTGGGTGCCCCTGACACAATTGTCAGCTCACCCTTCCTGAGGAGAGCCATTCCTGAGTCAATGGAAAATCCTGGAGGACAGAAAAGGAATGTGTTTATGGAAAATGTTTACCTTATTACCTTATTAAGGAATAAAGGCAGACTTGTTGGGCACCTCACTATCCCAAAGTCTTTGACCAGAGTAGACACTCACCTAGGTAGCTGTCTCTCTGTAGAGGTATGAGTTTTGTGTTGAAATTGTCTATATCCCCAGTTTCACGAGCGTATTCGCTGGAGACGCCCAGGTTATCCAGGGGCTCCATTCGTACGATCCCTTTAAACAGTATCACATAAAAAAATACAGAATAACAAAATTTAGAAATAGTGCATCATCCCGAGAATGGCATTGTAAGGAAGTCATACATTTTTAATATTGGTGACTAGATATCATAGTAAAAAAGTATGTCAAAAAGAAAAGAAATGAAGCCCTGTTATTAATCAGCATACTATATTTTGTCCATTTTTCTAATAAAACACCTGATGTGCTGCTAAATGTTTTATTTTACCTTAGCACAAAAAAGTAAACTAAATGAAATGAATGAAAATGTTTATATTGCAGGAAAAAAAGCACATTTCATATTAAGGGTATTGCAAACATTTAACGTTTTAAAAGTGAAATTCTACATAATACATACATCTGAATTTTGAACCCTAAATTTGTCTATTTTCCTTAAAAATTTCACAGTGAAATGTGAAATTAGCTTGCTGTCATTAGGCACATGCTGTACATATTTGCACATTTTGGCTGATTTATTTTACCTTTCCAAAGGTAAGCGCCTGGTGCTCCAAATAACAAAGATGTGTTGTCTTTTGCAAAAGATGCTCCATGACCCTGCTGGCAGTATGCAAACCACTCGTGGTTCATTGAACGTCTGGTTAAGTGTTCAGAATCACAAACTACCCTTCTCCACGTCCTGTCTTCCTTCCCGACTTGCAGGTCATCTCCTAAGAGGTAGCACTGACCCGTAATAAGGCGAGGGTTGTAAGGGCCTGGGCTCGGGCTCCACTGCTGGTAGCGATGAGCACAGGTCTGCAAGGGAAGAATAACAGAATTATAAAATCAGTTAACTGTTTTTTTTTTCTTTGAACGTGGAGTGTTTCCCTTACCATTACATTTTTACCAGGACCCTGGCTTGTCACTCTAACTCCCATCCACTGGCCATTTATGCCTTTACTCTCAAGGAACTCTGGAAAAATTTGAAGGTTAAGCTTTAGTGAAACATACACAATGACTCATTTAATCTCTATAGATAAAGCAAGCTGTTTGTCTGTCTGTATGCTTATCATTCGTATATCTCTGATAGATTTCCAACTTAGCAGGTGCATTGTTGGGGAAAAAGGGGAGTGTCGTATTGACTTTGGTGCAATGTGTCAGTTAAAAGCCAGTAAAAAGTGCTCTAAAGAGAGAAAAGTAGACAACGTAAACAGAGCTTTTAATCAAGAATGGACACACTAGACAGAAAGTGTAGTAGTAGCAGCCAGTTTAAAAGATCAGCAGTGACTGACTATGCAGGAGGCTTTCAGATACATGGTTGAACAGAAGTTACCCATGATCTAGAGGTGCTGGTAAGATGGTAAGCCAATGAAGAAAATTAAGCTAATACTTCCACTATAGTGCCACTATAGACAAAGCACAATTTTTTGGACTTGAGCGGGCAAACAGGCCCGCTCAAATCCAAACTGAAGGCACAGAAAACAGGAACGATTTAAGAGCCCAATATACTAAATCCGCTTTATCTTGCACATTATTTGATTTTTAAATGCAACCCATATTTTAATTAAAATAAAAAAAGAATATGTATTTACTATTAGAAGACTTTTTTCTTTGCATCAAAGTAGTGGCTGGAGGTCAAGCAATGAACAAGCACGTTTTTGGACAGGCACTGCACTAGTCAGGAAAAATAGGCCAACACACCTTCATTGTTAAACTCAATGGGCTGACAGCGGTCAGATGTTGTAGTAAGATCACATTGATAGACGACACCTGTAACATTCTCTTGGTTCTGATGTTTTGATCGAGGAGCTCCTACCAGTAATCTAAGGAAAAAAGACATACAATGCAGCAAGATTTGACTTAATTAAGTGAAACTTTATCAAATATCTTAATTATGCTCACAGGTTCCTTCTGGTAGGGTTCAGCTGCTGGTGGAAGGCAACAGAAAATCCAAACAGGCTGCCTGGATCTCCATTTTTCTGCGTTACGTTCTGGGTATCCAGGTTGAAAGCTGCAACATTTAAGGTCTGGAAGAGCCAGACAGTCCAAAGATACACCAAATACCAATGCTCTGCCATTATGTTACAGAGTAAAGTAATCTGCTGTTTGTCATACAGTGCCCGTTCTCTGTGAAAGCACAGAGGAAGTGTAAACCCTCATAGAAAAGGGATTGGCCCTGGCAGGTGCTTACTGGCTCACTGTAGACAGACAGACAGGGTGTGGTGGCAATAAATGTATCTCTACAGCAATACAGCTGCAGAGTTCAACTTTTTTATTTGATAACTACAGTTAATATTAACCAGTCTCTGTTTTGATGGAAGTCAAATGTGATACACACCCAAGTCTCTTCTGCTGGGAATGCGCTGACAGTGAATAATGGCTGGTTACTGAGAAAATTAAATGAGGTCATGCTGTGCCTTTCACTGATTCTGTAAAAAGCAGTGCAAAAGAGTGAACATGACCATGGCTGAATATCCAGAGAACTTGTCTTTCTTAATTGCTCTGAAACCCTCTTCTCAGACAGATTAATTGGGCACTCCTAACCTTTTGTTCAGCAACACCCTGCTGTTCATTGTAATCGTTATTATAATCTATTTTAAGTAACATTTCATACTAGAAGGTAATTAATGCCCTTTTTTTGTCATTGCAATGTATACAAACTGAGAATAACACAACTTTGAAGCTCTTGTGTGCACAATTTAATGTTAATCCAAGTCAGATTGACATGAATCAGTAATAGCAATTGTTCACTTTACAGTAAAACTGAGAATTGTCACACAACATATCATATGTCAATATAGAAAACTAAAAGCATAAAATTCCACCAGGTGGCGCCAGAGTGTTTGTCACTAGAGGGTTTGATATATTTCTTTATTCTTTTAATGTTTTAATTTTGATTTTATTTTTTCCTCTGTAAAGCGTCCTTGGGTTTGTGAAAGGCGCTATATAAATTAAACGTATTATTTTTATTATTATTAAAAATCGGACAAAATAATGCCTCTGTTAGGCTGCAACCAATTACTAAGCATCCTTACTATTACTCACCTTTATGTAGTAATAATTGTAACAGAGGTGGTCAAATTTTCTCAAACTCTGAAAAGTAAAAATAAAACTTTAGATAGAAACAAGTTCATGGGACTCAGAAATACTTGTGACACATACTAACATGCTGCTGGTGTGAGTTTGGCTCATACTTTCTGCTGCATCACATCCACTCGCTGTATGGCCTTCTGTCTCTCTTTGATGGATGTTTAACAGAAAAACCAACAGACATGGATTTATGTAACACAACCTCATACAGAGGTGTTCACTGATCTGTAGTGAGAGATTTTATGACCCACATGTCTGTTTGAGCTGAGTTCCTTTGCTGTAAGCTGAAAATTAAGCAATGTACATGAGATGTGTTGGTTGGCGCGTTCCCACACACACACAAACACACAGTGACATAAAACAACGATACATGGAAACTTCAGTGTCAGTGTGGTTGAGCGGTCTGAACGAGGTGCAAATCCCCAGGGGGGAGTTTCAGTTTCAGGGCAGAGACCAGCACTTTTAAAATTGTTTTAAATTATTTAATTAATTAGTTGATTAAGTCATCAAACCAGTTTTTAATAATAATAACTGCTTGCAGGAACACACACACATATACACATGGGTGCGCTGTGATATTACTAGCCATTAGTAACTGAGTTTTTCCATTGCAGGATGTGGTAATCTTCTTGTTATTTAGTTGCTAACAGATGAGAGAGTGCTACTCAGTCACTGATCCCACCTACATCTTTGTGACATATGCAGCGGGCTGAAACTGCTGATCCTCTGCTCACTCGCCTGTTTCTCTGGCCTTTAGGTTCACTCGACCCTCCTCTTTTTCCTGGCAAAAGATCTGTTTTACAGTAACTGTCTTGCAAACCTCACTTTTTTATGTAGCATGTAGTATTTTTTATATAGCATCTAATTTCAAATTTAACAGTAATTATCTCTGTATAACACTACTTTACAAGTTTAGTGTACATTATATTGTGTTACAATCATTATTGCATGGGGCCTAAATGACGTTGACAATATAAGAGCTTAAATTGAAACTGTCTAGTCTAAAACCTTGAGCTTTTAAAGCCATCAATTTTCCATTTTTATGTCCCACAGAATCTTTTCAGATTTACGGTGAACTGGATTAGAGTTCCCTAATTACCTTTTCTTGATCAAAGGTTGTTCAGTTTGTTCAATTTGATTAAAATTGTTTTTTTATTGCCCTCACACCCACCCCTAACAAAACCAGCCAGTATTTAGCCTGGTCAGTCGTTTTGTTGGTTTTCTCCCTTATCTGCTTGACTACACACAAGATGAACCCCCAATGGTCTGAGTAAGATAGTGAATGTTATTTGAACCCTACATTACATGAATTTAATGTTTGCTCTTTCGCAATGTAAAAGTGAAACAGTGATGTCTTTGAATGTTTATAACAAGTAACCCCACAAAGATATCATTCAGACTTTTGATTTCAGGACTTTAATCACATAACATATCATAAAACATCTTGCCAACCTGTTGAAAATTAGGACTTAAAATCTACTATTTAAAACAAACAATTGTGGTTTCAATGTTAAAAAATATACTCCTTAGGAAGTGATTTCAACTAAATGAGGGCATATCCAGGAAGACGAAACTATCATGTTAACAGTTTCTGCTAAATTTAGCCTGTTGAGGCTTCTTGTACCTTAGCTGCATATCCTGTTGATGCCCAGAGTCATGTACATTCTGAGTAAACATGCTTAGCGGTCTGTCAAAAGCAGAGAAATGGCCAGCCACAGCTGACATTTCACAGCATAGTTTCTGCACGTGGCTTTGCTTTTTGTTTCACAGGCAATGGTATGGAATTTTACAGCACTGCACAACCAAAAAAGTAAGACCTCTGTTGATTCAAACAAGCTACTTTTGAGTAGCTACCCCTGAAATATCTGTTTTTCGCATTTCTGAACAGAAATGACCTTGTTGTTAGCACTTCTGACACAAGGAAGAAAATGATTTTATATTCCGGGTTTACATTTTGTGCAGGTTTACACAAAAAAAGTGCACATTTATTTTCAGAGATTTCTTTTTAAAATAACTTCATACTGAAGTGCAGTGTTGTTTGCTTTGTGTTTGCAACCTCACATAAAATTGCATTTAAAAATTCTCTTGAGCCCCACAGTTTGGAAAAATACCTGCAAATGCAAATAGTTTGGGCTATAATTGGCAACTGGGTCACCACCCCAGACCACATTTCACTCAAGTGACAGCATGTTTAAAGTGCTGTCGTCTACAAATATTAAGACCTTAAATTTATGAATCACCAATTACTGTAGATACATGACGGATTAGGTATATTATGAAATTACAGGTTTAAACAGATTGACCTTGCACTGACCATGCAACATATCAAGTTAGTTATCTTTTAATTCATTATTACATGATAGTTAATCATTAATTTATATGTATATATAAAGCTTCCAGGGCACCTGTACACAATAAAAATCACTGGGTTAAATTCTGACATAACTTTACCCAGGAGCAATCTGTTATTTTTACCTATTTTGTAAACTTGGGTAAATATTCCAAATTTAAAAATAACAATAAAACTGGGTCAAAACCATCCCTTGACTTCAGTGGCGTTCTGGGGTAACATTAAGCCATTGTTGTGTTGGTGTTATATTGACCCAAACTGGGTAAACTTTTAACCCAGTGATTTTAGAGTATGTAAGTAATTGTATGTATATGTATGTAAACCAGTCAGTTTAAAAAGACAAAACCAAATAAGATCATACATCCTCTAAGGCACCCATAAGTGCAAGCCAGTCACCCTAACCCTAACCCTAACCCTAACCCTAACCCTAACCCTAACCCTAACCCTAACCCTAATTTATAAACATAATCTGGCAAGCACAGACCTTGAACTCTTCAATTACAGTGAACTGCATACTTCAGGATGGACTTCCTGCTGACAAAACAATGCTGCTGCGGAGCAACCTTTGTATACAAATAAAAACTGTTGCCGTATACCATATATCATAATAGAAAATTTGGCTGAAAAGATCACAGTGACATTGACAAAGAAATAATCCTAATTTGAAATATATGTTAAACAAAATATTATAAAATGAATAAGATTGAGATGAGTTACTTCAGCTCAATCCTGTTTATGTAACATGTAGG
This sequence comes from Scomber scombrus, assembly GCF_963691925.1. Classification (NCBI taxonomy): domain Eukaryota; kingdom Metazoa; phylum Chordata; class Actinopteri; order Scombriformes; family Scombridae; genus Scomber; species Scomber scombrus. The sequence goes on from NC_084978.1 coordinate 12,505,124, forward strand.
CGGTTGTCTTGCGTCTCTCTTCCTTCCTGAGATCAGAAAATAACACGTCCGCCGTGAAGTGGTTAAGCCCACCAACGGCCGCTCAAAGAACAGTGAGATTTTATCATCAAAGGACAATGTTGGCTACCTGATGTGCTTTTAGGTGTGAAAAGGAACTAGTATCATGGGCCTGCGTGTTTCTATTCTCACTCTCTATCTCAAAAGATAGCTTTAACAGAAACACAATCTTATATTTCTTTACGGTCCTCGAAAATCTGATGGACATATTTCTATTTAGATAATGTGTGATGCAGCAGTCTTTTTTAAATCCTACAAATGAATATGAAGATTATCTAGACCTCTTACTAACTCAATTATTTTTTAGGGTATTGACTGATTTCACTAAATTCATGCCTAGAAAGTCAGGAACAAAATAACCTTTTTCTGCCACTTGGGAGAAAAGGCACTTTCCCACCAAACATTCTGTTTTTGGTCATGTGTTGTCCAACTTGGTCGTGTGTCACATTGACATAATTGTTGGTGATTTGATAAGCCATTGAAGGATCCTGTCCTGTTGCTGCACAAGCAACTCCTATATAGTTTTTATTTAATGTGACCTTTTTTTAAAGCTGGGTTATGTAAATTCATAAGGCTAGTATAACCAAAATGTCATCCACTCTGCAACGTTAAGCTGCACAGAGCTATGCATCTGCAACAGTCCTCTTTCTCTTTCAGGACAATCTGTGCATATCTACAGTGGCCTATTTTTACACTTCGTCTTCATTTCTCAACCCCCGTGCAGTGACAAGAATCCCTTCCAAAAAGCTAGGCTGATGTTGTGCTTTCTCTTCAGCTGTGATGAAGGTGATGGTTTGTTTGGGGGGGTTGGGGTTAGGGTTAGGGTTAGCTCTCCAGAGCTCTGTCCAGGTGATCTTACAAGGTTCTGCATGCTTCTGTCTGGTCTAGGCACCTTGTTTGTACATGCCAACCATGTTGCGGCAATGTTCTTCCTCCACCTCTGCTTGTATCTCTTCCTGAACCAGTTGATGTTTCTGCTTTTCATGGGCATAGTGTGGTTTGGGAAAACTGCCCAGCCGTGCCTGCTGCACCACTACAGTGCCCACCAAGATACTGGGCTGCAGCCATGCCTCCACTCTAACCCTAACCCTAATCCTGCCTAACCCAAACAGCTTCCTGTACCTGCCACTTCTTTCCTGTCTTTACAAGGACTACTGCCAAAGCGGCTTTAACATTTGTCAATTTCAGTGAGCCAGGTTGTTAAGTCACTCTAGGTTTGTTGAAGTGTGTCTTGCCCAGACTTTGGGCTGTGTATCTGGTTGGCCACTCTTCCCTTCTTCAAAAACTGATCCTTGCTCATGAGATGAGTAATTCAAGCTTGTAGTAACCATCTGCACCTGCAGCAACAACATTAGGTCGTCCATGAATGCTCTTATGGGACGCTGAGTACCAGATTTAGACATGGGGGCTCTACATTCCACTTCTGCTGACTTGAACAACCTTCTGTACTGAAGTGTCTACTGTATGCAAGTATTCTTAAAAAAAACTTATTTAAATGTTGGGACACAATCCTGAAAATCTTCCTATTGATTCTGAGCAGATGATACAAAACTGATTGATGTTGCTCTTCTTTCAGTAAGCCTCCATTGAGCAAAGTTAAAGTATCAAAAACACTGACTTAAAGTAGAGATACATTAGCAACAAAAGGTACTATTAAAAATAAAACCACTCATTATTCAGTGTTGTTGATTAATTAACAATAAAAAAAAAATTGTAATTTTAATTGCTGGAGCTAATTTTAACCACTTAATATATATTTGGGTAGTTTAATCTAGATTAAATAATCATAATTAATAAATGAAATCTTAATCTGAAAAGTAGCTGTAGCTGTCAAATACATTGATTGGAGTGAAAAGTAAAAAATATATAAAATGAAAAAAATACTCACTGAAATGAATGACAAAAAAGTACAAGTATATCTCAAAATCATACTTATGTACAGAACTTGAGTAAATGTTCTACTTTACTTTTCAGTTTTGGTACTCTCATAATCTTGCATTAATGTATAACAGAGGGAGAGCCGAGTGTCACTCTAAATATGTAAACAAGCATTTCTTTTAGGTGGCTCCTTGCTTGTTTGTCCTATATCCTCTCTCTGCCCCATATCTGTTTGACTGAGAAAAAGTTTGATCTGACTCAAAATGAAACCTCAACACTTGAATAGTATGTCAGTAGATCATACTGTCAACATTATTGTTCATATTATAGTCAAAGGAATTTCTGGGTGAGTACTGTGAATTTGTACTTTTAATTGCTAATGCTTTAATATCAGTCACACTGTAAAGAATGGAACAAATACAGTTTTAACAACTATTTCTGTACAATTTTTACTTAACTGTATAATTGTTTTATATAGTATAGATATGATAATGATGTTAAAATATTGTTTAAGAGACATTAGCTGATATATCAACGAAAAACAATGGAAATATTGTAGATTCACTGAAAATGGGTCACTGGTTTGCAAAATTTAGCAGGAAGTGCATTTTATATGTTTCAGCCAATCACTATGATTTCCACTTTGTAAACCTTGGTCACCTTGTGACTAAATCTTCCATTTGAGGGGGAAGACATCAGTTGTGCAACAGAAGTGTGATGAAACACAATGATCGGAAGACTGGCTGCTTTGATTCTTTTCAGTACATTATGTGAGTGCAATTCTTTTACTATGTAAGATGAGTATTGTATAGTATTATATTATTACTGAGTATTGTAAACCATTGTTTTAAAGTGTAACATTTAGTGTGTACATTTTATTTCAGCATTGATAACAATTTGTATGGACATGCAGTTGGCCTCTGTTTCATAATTTTCATAGTATTTGCCATGTTTAGTGACTCTGTTGTTGTCTCTTTTCTTTAGCTCTGATTCAAACTACAGAGATTCCTCAACAGATCTCTTTGACTGTGGCTGAACTTGGTGATAATCTGACTTTGACATGCCCAATCTTTGAGGAGGAGGCTGGGTTATTTTACTGGTATAAACAGAGTTTTGGATATATGTTCCAGACTATTGCTATGGGATCTTTTGGCAAAATCCCACTTAAAACACCATTTAATGACTCAAGATTCAACGTTACAAAAGGCAATACCCATTATTTTCTTAACATCAGAAATGTAAGCAAAGAAGATGAAGCAACATACTTTTGTCAAGCTGGATCTGCATACGTAATGAACTTTATTAATGGCACACATCTGGCTGTGAAAGGTAAGTATATTAATTTCAGTATCTTTGTTTCCTTTGCCTGCATCAAACCCTAAAACAATCAGTTAATTCTTGTTCATGCCTTTTTTGTGAATCACACAGATCATAGAGAACAGCAGAACTCTTTCTACGTGAAACAAATTCCGAAGTCGGAGTCAGTCCAGTCGGGCAAGTCAATGACTTTGCAGTGTTCACTTCTTTCCAAGAAGAAAGAAAACAGAGCCCAGTGTCCAGACCAACGCAATGTGTACTGGTTCAAAGCTGGATCAGCAGACTCACACCCAGGTGTCATTTACACTGAGAAAACCAGCTGTGATGAACAAGAGGAAAGGAGCTGTGTCTACAGTCTGTCCAAAACTATACAGAACTCCTCTGATACTGGGACTTACTACTGTGCTGTGATCTCATGTGGACAGATCCTGTTTGGAGAGGGAACAAAAGTGGAGATAGGTATGTCTTTAAAGTCTTATTTCAAATATAAACGCATCTTTTTAAGTACATTGTTGAGAAAACTGGTTTAATATTGATAATAGTTATAACTTATAGTTATTATTAGCACTTTGTATTACAATTTAATTGATTTAGTTTATTGTCTCACACCCAGGGGATTGTCGAGGGTACATCAAAGCGATCATGAGATGATCAGCAAATCACACAGGTCTCACTTGTTGCTTTGAAGTGCTCACAGTTCGTAGAAATACATTATAAACAAGCCGCAAAGGTTGGAAACCACTGAATTGGTTAGGTGCATGGGGTGGACCAATGGTAACACTTAGTGCACTTTTAGTGGCCTTGTTGTGGACACAGTTCAGCTGCAGCATTTTACTCTTTGTTCTGTCTCTGTGTGTATTTGCTCCATTTTCTGTCTCATTATCTGATTACCTACTTCTGTGTGTCACGTTATGCCTGAAATTTTCTTAGCTGATTGTAAAGCTATTGTGAACTAAAAGTTTATATAACGGCCATTTTCAAATGATTTATTAAAACTAAACTTGTGTGGATTTTTTTCCGCAAAAAATTGTTTATCTCATTAGATTATTTTATCAACTTGTCTTAAAACAACATAAAACAGGAATAAATAAATAAAAAAAAACCAAAAGCTAAGACAGTTATATTTATCAATTGTGTAACAAATCACTGAGGCTCTGGAGTTGTTAGTTGAAATGTGTCTTTCATTTTCTAAAATATGTGGCAGAGGAAAAATACTGTTACAAAATATGTTTTTTAATCCTGTTGAAGGGGAAGGGAAAATGGTTTAAGTGTAACAATGTCATCATACTTAAAGGATCTATATTTTACTATTACAAAGCTATTCAATTATGTATTGTTTTTTTATTGTCAATGAGGGAATGGGTATTAACGTAACTTAAAAACTGAGATATTACCCGACTGTTGGTATTAACTTGTAGAGTCAGACAGAGTGTCCCAGGCCACGAACTCTGCGAAAATCCAATGGATGTGACGTTTTCTTACTCCTGAGTGCATTGCCACTCTCCTTTTAATGTCAACAAACAACATAAAGGCATAATGATACAAAACAACAAAAACTGTACTATCTGGCTAGAAACATCCTGAAGATATTAGCTCTCCAGCTAATAAGGCTCGCAGTTGCCGTCGACAGTACATTTCAAAGAAAAACACGGCTGCAATGACCGGTCGTCTAATCCCGAGCACACACAGCTAAAACATTAATTCCTCAACAAAGAAGACAAGAGCCAGAGCAAAAGCAGACTTACTTACATAACTTACTGCTTTGGTTTTTCTCCTGGTAGTCCAGAGGTGTTAATAAGCACAAATTTCCCAGCAAAACAGCAGCGTGTTTCTCCAGTCACAGCTCACTAATTGTTTCGCAGCGTGTACGCAGTGTGTTTTTCACTTAAATTAAAATATATGACTTAATAATTTAACATGAACTTATAACTGTTTCTCTGGGGGTTTTTTTCTTTCTGATTCCAGGACAAAAACTGTGTCCATTTCTCATTGTGCTTGGGACACTGCTGGCCTGCTGTGTGATTGTGATTGCTGCTCTGATTGTCTTCAGGAATCGAAGGTCAGCTTGTAAACATTGCAAAGGTGTGTTCATTGTGCACTACATTCATCTTTTGATACATTAATAAAATGTATCATAGTCAATCTGAAAAATTCTCTCACTGTTTCATCTATTTAAATATCATCTGGGTTATATTACTCATTGGCGCCCTTTTGTCAAATGACTTGCTTTTGTGTATAGGAAGATTAACGGCTTCTTATCATGTTGGAAATGAAAGACCAGCAGAGGTCCAACCAAGTACTGAGGTAAATATAATTGTCAATATATTATAATCTATTGCATGAGTGGAACTGTATTATAATATGGTTATTCTGCATTGGATATGTGCCAGAACGTAGCATACTGGGTGGCTCCTATTCATTTTCTATGCAAAACAGAAAGGACCATGATGGGATAGTTGTTGGTGAGGGATGGGAAGGTAGTGCAAAGTTCAAATAAATTACCTCTTACCCAGAAGGGGTTTAAAATTGTGGTGCGGTAACCAATCATCCCTGACATCCCATCATTGATCTGCAAGATTCTAACTGCTGCTTGAACTGACAGCACAGTACATCTGCTCCCAGGCGGCCGAGTGGTGGCTGTTTTCTGTGTGTCAACCCTCTCTTAAACAAAACTCAAGAGTGACTTCTTAAACTTATTTATTCCTGGTTCAGTAATTACATTAGAATGTAAATCAGCAATCTTTAGATTATAAAGCATATTATATACAAAGTCTCAAAAGACTCAGTCCACGAAGAAATTCACACAGCAGAAACTGAAACTGTGCGTTTAAACGAGCCATTTGGACTTATATATAGTCAGCATTTCCCCTGCCATTGCTTTGAAGGGCAGCCTGCCTCTTCAACGAGGACCCCCGCCTTTCCTCATTTCACTTTAGCCCAGTGTGAGAATCTCAGCTGCATTTTGCTGTCATTTATGGTCATGCTTTTTTCTCTCCTCTGCTCTCCGTGCTACAATTCATTACTGTGGTTGGTGTGAGCGTGAGTCACTCAGAAAACAGTCAGCCAATCTGAAGAGAGGGGCTTTGAGCAGACACAAGACAGTCCATTTCACGCTGAGAAAGTACCTTGTACAGCTGTAACTATAAAATGTACAAATGTCTGAATATAAACCAAATATTAAACTCGGGGAAGGGGCATAATATGAACTCTATAACATGTGATGTTAAAATGAATTGGACCAACCTCTAACAATCATAATTATCATTTGCAGGATGGTGATGCAACAGCACTGAATTATGTAGCACTGGATTTCCCCTCAAGAAAAGCTAAAAGATTGAAGAATAAAAGCGAGTTACCACAGGACTGTTTGTACTCTGGCATGAGAGACTGACAGTGAAATCCCCATGATGAAGAAACATCTGATATGTGCATTGTCAGATACAATTCCTGTTTAGGAGAAGTAAGAAATTGTAATCTCAAATATGTTGGAGTATTTTTATTGTTAAGAGCATTGTCAGATAGTTTACGGTAGAGACAACACTTTTCTAATTTTGCTTGGTTGAATGAGGAATGGATATTTACTATTATTTAATTTGTATTATTATTACTATAGCTTGTCATATTGATTATGAATAATCACACAAATTCTGGAAAAAATATGGATAATTGAAGAAAAACTTGTATTGCCATTAAAGAGAAAATCCATGTTCTATGTTATTTTTATTATGATATTAAACATGTTTGTGGATATTTACTCATAATACAGTTTTATTAGGACAATTATATTGAAACAGGTTCTTAGAAGTCCAGGATATGGGAAGCTCCAGGGTATGGATAATGGGTTCGTGCAGGTCCCACATTGTAATAGACCTCTTAGACTTTCATGTACAGAGACTTTGTGTAAGACTATTCTCAGTCGGAGAAGTAGGAGAACTAATAAACCTGATCAGCAGGTCAGAAAAAGTAAGCAACTAAGTAAACATTTTTGCAAATGCACACAAATAACACAAGACTTTTGCTTTGTCAGTATAACAATGACTAAGAACAATACATCATGACCAAAATGATGATTTCATATAGGAAACTGAATTTCCTTAGAATTGCATCACCTATCAGTGGACCACAGAAAGTTTTTCTAAAGCAAGGCTTCAGCCTACTGACAGAAAGGAGGAATAGAGCAATATTTGATTAGGGTTGAACATTTATGTAATTCATCAAACTTAAGGCCAAAATAGATTTTCATGTAAACCAGACCTGAGGTTTGTTACGGTATGAGCATGCTGGAAGGACTGCAGCCTTTGCATAGGCCAATGCTGGAGTGTGAGATCTACTTGACGAGGCTACAAACAGGATGAGGTAAACTGTTGAGTGGGAGGCAGAGCTCCATTCAGACTGTTCTCAGCAGGAAAGAAATGGTGACAGACAGGTTTGCCTGATCCAGACACGATGAGTCTAAATGTGCAGTGATGGTCAAACAGGAATGTCAGTATTTTTTCTGTTGTGGGAATGTTTGACGACATGAAACTGAGTGGGCCATTTCTAAAGCTCCAGAAATGCACACATTTGAGGCACGCACACACACACACACACACACACACACACACACACACACACACACACACACACATACACGCACACACACACACACGCACACACATGCACACACGCACACACACGCACACACACACACACACACACGCACACGCACACACACAAACACACACACACACACACACACACACACACACACACACACACACACACACAGGGGATAGGAGGATTCAGATGATACTCTGCTATTTTATTCAATAGTATTTATGTAATTATATTCTGTATGGTGCCATTTCAAAGTTGTTGTTTTTTAATTTTGGCAAAGTGATTGTGTTTCAGACTCAAAACATAGTCAGTGTTTCACATGGAAAGTATTTGAGCCAGTCAGCTTAAGAATTTTTATTGCAACAATAAGTCATTTCAGACTGAGACATCGAGCATTGGTCAAACACATTTTTGTTGTGACAAAGATAAAAAATAGAAACAATGACACACAAATGCAAAAGCTCAATATTATTAACATTGAACATGAGAGTACACACTGTCCTCTGAAAACTCTCTCTTCTTTCTTCCTCTCTTTGCTTTTCTTTCAGAGAAATTCAGTGCAGCGTAGCTCATTTCATCATCTACTTCTGTCTGTACAGCAAATAAAATGATAATATATTTAACGTGATATATATATAGTGCTTTAAATGGAATATAATACATTCCGTATTGTTTTTTTCACTCACAATATCATGTCTCGGTTGATGCAAGTTCTGTTGTCGTGCTTCTGAAATAGTGCTTTCCATTCCTAAAGATGAATAAAATCATAAGAATAAATATTTCATAGATGAAGGAACTTAATTTACATTTTCTTTAATTATTCAGATAAAATGTAGTACAGTGAATTTAATGATGAACAGGCTCTATGAAGACTTAAATATTTATCTTTTGAATGCATGTTGGTGCTGTTGTTCAACAGTTTATCAATAATATTATTATGCCATTATTTTTACCCTATAGAACCTCTACTGTAAAGATTTGTTCAAACTTGTACATGATATGTATAATTAATAAAAATGTTATACATCAAATGAACATGTTTTTGTGTAACAGAAGCATTAGCTAGTTACAACACTTACCTTTATATTGTTCACGTATTTTGAGACTTTGGTTGCAGATGAGGACGATATTTGTAACAACAGAAACGGCCAAGCAGACTGTTAATATCACTATTCCAATAAATAGTGAATGTGTTGTTTGCACTAAAATATTTAGAAAAAAGAAAGACTTGTCAATGTTTCGCAAAAAGATTTATCAGTCATGATTTTATCAACATAATTTGAGTATTATTTTCATTATTGAACAACAAATCATACCAAGTTCCACTTTTGTTATATTTCCAAATAATATCTTTCCACATGTGGCCACAGCACAGTAATAAGTCCCAGCATCAGAGGAGCTGACGTTTTTAGAGAAGTGATAGTCACAGCTCTTTGGAGACAAATGCATGTCAGATTTCTTTCTACATTCATCAGGGCTACTTCCATCAGTGTAGATGAAGTCTTGATGAGATGCATCTGATCCGGTTCTGAACCAGTAAACACTGTGTCCTCCTGAACACGTCTTGTTCCCAGAGTCAGAGAGGATTGAACACTGGAGAGTCACAGACACTCCTGGATGGACTGGATCAGATACTGTTGACCCCTGAACAACAGTATAGTTTGATGTCTTTTCAGTGTTTCCTGTGTAATGTAAAACTATGTTAAAAATGTAAGACCTCCTTACACATTTTGAAAACTGGTATTTAAGTATATCACAAATATAAATTTAAGTTTTGTAATGAAACTGGGAAAGTTAGTGACACTTTAAAGTTAAGTTAAAATAGATCACATTATTATCTTTTACTAACAAATATGTTCCGCTCCATTCAGTATTAATCCAGTCCATGACTCCACAGTGGTACATTCCCTCGTCTTCTTGGATTGTCCTCAAAATGGTCAGGTTACTTAAATTCCTATCTCTATGTGCCTTCAATCTTGAGGGAGAAAACCCTGGTCCATACTCAGGAGTTGTTGATTTATACACTTGGGCAATTAATTGCAGAGTATCACCGGCACTCTGCTTGTACCAGTAGACATTTTTACTGCTGGGATCATCACTAGAGAAAGCACATGTGAAGTTTGCAGGTTCACCAGGTTGAACTGTGATCACTGGAATCAGCGTATCTGAATTAAATGAAAATATAAAAGATGACATTGTCAATAACAATTATTGCATAATGTAGAAAATATATTACACAAAAAAATGAAATGCGAACCTCCAAACATGTTGTTGACATGCAAATTCTTAACTGTATACAGAATACACAGAATTAGATGGTACTTACATCCTTGATGAAGAACAAGCAGTGTTACCCACAACACGATCATCTTGACTTTGTCGCTTGTTAGAAACCTTGTTGGTTTTTCAGTGAATAAAGGAGGTGATGTAACGTGGCCACGATCTGCATGTCACACTGAGAAATGCATTTGATTGGTTATCACAGACTCTAGATTCAAAGTGCACTTCCTGTCACATTGCTCTCATCCTGATCTTTGTGAAGCATATTTCACCTCTTATTGTTCACTGTTCACACTGTTATTTTAATGATGATTTCTAAGTTCTGTGTCTTTAATGAATTTTATGATCTCTTCCATTACTGCTCTCATCTTGTAGTGCTTTTCATCTTTGGTAGGCATGTCTAGCTTCTTTCCTCACTCTGCATATAGGCGCACCACTCTGCAGTGAGCTAAACACACTTCTAACAATGTTTGAAGACAAAAGTGGGCTGTGAGGATTTTACTGGAACAAAACTGTGCAAAACAGTATCAGAAAAGAACTTTGATGATATTGATTATGAATGAGAAAAAGACAAGATACCATAAACAAGTGTGAGACAAAACATACTTTAAAGACAAACGAGTACAGAAACAAAAAAAATGGATTCATAAAAGTATAATGTAAACTAGTTATGCTGCCCCACAAGAAAGTATCATTAGTGCAGATCAACATTAAAGAGGCTATAATGGATAATGTGTCATATAACAAGGTGTAACATGAGAGGCGTCACTCGTACTGATGAACCATATGTGAGCGTCAGCTTGATTTTCTAAACACTTATCCTAATGTCCATATAGCCAATAATATTTCAGAGCTGGTTTTAGTTACTACATTTCGAGGAATTCATATAACGTTAGTAATACTGTATGGGAAAACACCTTTGAAAGCAATCTCCATGGTATTGTCACTCTTAAAAAATGTTTTATCAGAATTTCCAACAGATTTGCCACATCCACTCCTATGTTCAAATCTCTATGTATGTCACTAACCAAGACCACGCCAACAAGAATATGGATTTGAAAATAGCTTAATTGAGAATAATTAACAAGCTGAGATGTTGAATGATGGATAGGTTTGGGGACTAAAGAAAGGGGCTAAGGATAGAGGGATAAAGGGATGAAGGGCTGAGGGTCGATGGTCGAGGGTCGAGGGATTGAGTAGTGAGGGTCGAGGTACGTGGGATGTTAGTGGTGGGGGTGTTAATGATGGATGTTTGGTAATTTTTCAACGAGATGAGGATGGCTGATGTTGGGAAGGTAGAAGGGGAACTAGGAAAGATTGAGCTTGTGAGTGGGGAAGCTGGCTCACTGGTTCATTGGCTGGATAGTGCTCCCAAAATAATCTAACACATTTGTGGGAGTTTCTGATGTTATCCAGGTCATGAAAGATGTTGGTTTGGTAAATGGGGAAGACCTGCAGCTGAGGATTTTTTATGAGTGATCTGGGACCTCTTGTGTGGAAGCAGTTGAGGCAACTCTGATGTGGAAAGAGTGGACCGAGTGTAGTTCTGGAGAAAATCCCTGATTTATGCAAACTTTGTGGAGATGGTGTAACCAGAAACATGCAGCAGCTCTGCCTGATTCGGTGGTGAAGAGTGGATCTTGTAGAGCAGCATGATGGGCTAGTCTATGGTTTATGTTTTAAAGGGGCCAGATGGAAGAGAATGTGTGGTGAGATCTGCAAAGCTGGATGGGTGTCCGGGAGTGGTGTCAGAACCACGAATGGAAATATTGGATGTTGTTGCATGTTGAGATGAATTGTAGTTGCAGAAAGCTAGAAAATGTTGGTAAGAACGTAGATCTTTGTCGATGTAGGGAGACAGGTATCCATGCAGTGAGTTCTCATGTGATGGGCCAGTAGGTCTTAGTGAGGGGTAAGCACCTATAGTTGATATGTTGAAGCATGAGTTAAGGCTGGATACCGTGCCCCTAACGACAGTTCATTGACAGAGAACTGTATGGGGGGTGATTTAATCATGATAGTGTGTGTGAGGCGTGGTCTTTCTTCCTTTGTTTTTAAACGTCATTTAAGAAATGAACCATATTCTTCTTTCTGGACCAATTAGGTAATGCAACATTATAACCACTCTCACTATCATATTCCAGGCAACAATAAATAGCTTTTTTTGCTTGCTTTTGTTTAGCCTATGCATGTATTTGTCTTAATTTCTTTACTCTTAAGTTTTTATGTTGTGTGTCTCACAAGAGGAAGGCCACCTGACAAGCCCTTATGGGTTTCATTGACTCCTCCTGCATATTTCTCTTTTGTTAGTTATTGTTCTCCTTTCCTAATCTCAATGTTCTGGATGTATTATGTATATATATATATATAACCTTGTATATATATATATATATATATATATATATATATATATATATATATATATATATATATATATATATAACCTTGTGTGCAATACATTAAAACAATTAAAAAATGATGGGTCTTCATAACTAATGGATGGAAAATGGACTGCACTTATATAATGCCTTTTAGCCTTCTAAGCACTTGAAGCATTTCCACAGTACAAGCCACATTCACCCATTTAACACACACTCACACCGATGGTGGTAAACTACCAAGCATGCTGGCGCTTCCACCGGGAGCAATTTGGGGTTAATTTTCTTCTATCAGTGTACAGTATTTAGCTGCAGCAGGTGTCTTTTTTCTGCAAAAAAACACTAAAAACTCACTGTGTAGTACTTACTCAGCACCAAAAATCAAACAGACACAGTTTGTGACTAGCTGGTGAACATAGTGGAGGATTAATTAGCAAAAGAGCCAGGTATTTCCTTCTGGAGTTGGTCAAGATGAAAAATGGAGCTAAAAGAGAGTACATATTTGGACCTACATCTACCAGTTGTCCAGAAGCATGACTCCAACTGAATGATAATTTTGCTGCGTAACTGCTGACTGAGTAAATAAGCAACTAGCTAACAAGTTCACCATATCAACTTTGAGTTACTACAGTTTATTTTGCTTCACCATCGTCATATTACTTTTATCGAACCTACATAGGCATCAATAAGTACATTATCTTATTGCTATGCATTCTGCAAACATAAGTGTTTAAAAAAGAAAACTAACATTATCAACAAGTAGCATCTTTCTTTCATTCGCTATCAAAACAAATGCATATGAAAGCCAAGATTTTACAACACAAGGTGGTGGTGCTGACGGGAAATGCAGTCTTCATTCTGGGAAAAGACTACCCCATGCCTCCACAGAGGTAACTAAAATCAACACAAAACAAAAGTCCATGGTAGCAACTTTAAAAGGTGATGTGTCATTAATATTGTGTTAACAACTTGTTTTCACTGCCTTCAAATTGCCAAATATGGATTGAATGCCGGATGTTTCAACTTGAAAACTGACCAAAAATATAGCAGGTTATCGGTAAATAAAGAAGTTCTTTAACTTTAATTATTCTGTCATTATGTGTGAAAGAACCTACATACATGTCCAGACTATAAGGTGGAGTTTATTCCTTGTTTACCATTAATCCTGCAGTGTATTTTCTTTAGTACAATTAATGTCAGGTTTAGTGACCTCTGACCTCTGGCCACCTGAACTCAAACAAACTGTCTCAAAAATTGTGGTTTCTTTTATCTATATTTAGTTATACTCCATATTTATGTCATATATGATTGTAAACTAACCACTCTGTCTGAAATAAGCCGTTTTAGCTCCTGTCTCTTTAAAGCTCCCCCCTGATGAGGAGTTCACTTCTGATTGCCCCCCCCCCTGATGAGGAGCTCACTTCAGATTGGCCAGCTCTTGAAAGCAGCTCCTTGGTTAATTCTGCTGGCTGGGGAGGCTCAAAAAATCATGGTAGCAGGATTTCACTACTTTTTCTAGTTCTCTATTTAAAATGCAAACTTCTCAAATACATCTGCCAATGTTCGAGACAAAATCTGAATTTTACTAATTCTTTCATCTGTTTCAGACTTAACACACAGTATTACACATCGAAAGCATTTGAACCGTTGGGTTTATTTTTTTATTGCAGCAGAAAGTAATTTCAGATTGAGACAACAAGCATTTGTTAAACAAAATTTCATGTTAATACAATTAAAGATCAAAAATGTAATCTATATGATAAAGATGATTTGTAAGAAAGGCAACCAAAAGATGTTGACTCTAATAAGTCCCAAATGTTTTACCAATAAAGTGATTTGTTTGAACAAGCATTCATATTTAATATTTAGCCAAGATAAGATATACGACAAAAGAATGACACACAGATGCAAAAATTGTGTCAACATTTAACTTGAGAGTACACACTGTCCTCTGAAAACTCTCTCTTCTTTCTTCCTCTCTTTGCTTTTCTTTCAGAGAAATTCAGTGCAGCGTAGTTCATTGTGTCATCAGCTGCAATCTGTGCAGCAAATTAAATGGTTACTTACTTATGAAGAGATATTTATATATGGTTCCTTTAATAGAACAACATTCAGTGTTGGGTGTAACAAGTTTATGTAATCACGTTAGATTTATCTGCAACACAGTAAGATAACGAGTTACTAGTGTGCCCGTGGAGAGGCTCATATTAATTAATTAAAAAGTAACGAGTAATGTTAATGCATTACATTTTTTGAGTAATGACTGCAACACTGATAACAATACATTTCATGTTGTTTTTTTACTCACCATTGTCAAGTTGTCATGTTGAGTTTCTGAAATAGTGCTTTCCTTTCCTAAAGATGAATGAAATCAGAAGAATAATTTTGATAGATACGTTAAGTTAATCTGGCTTTTTAATAAGAGTATACTGTTGTAAAATAAAAAGCCAAAAGCTGGAAATTTTATTTAATTATTTTGATAAAATATAGTTACAGGTTGAATGTAATGATCAAGAAGTTCTATGGAGACTTAAATATTTGTCTTTTGAATGCATGTCGCTGCTATTGTTCAATAGTTCAATAATAATTTACAATATATCGTGATTTAACCCTGGAACCTCTACTGTAAAGATATGTTCAAACGTGTATATGATATGCATAAATTAATCAAAATGTTAATGCATCAAATTAACATGTTTTTATGTAAAAGAAGCATTTAGTTACAACACTTACCTTTATACTGTTCACGTACTCTTTGACTTCGGTTGCAGATGAGGACGATATTTGTAACAACAGAAACAGCCAAGCAGACTGTTAATATCATTATTCCAATAAATAGTGAATGTGAAAAAAAAAGACTTGTCAATGTTTCTCAAATAGATTTATCAGTCATGATTTCATCAACATAAATTGAGTATTATTTTCATTATTGAACACCAAATCATACCAAGTTCCACTTTTGTTATATTTCCAAATAATATCTTTCCACATGTGGCCACAGCACAGTAATAAGTCCCAGCATCAGACGCTTTTAGAGAAGTGATAGTCACAGCTCTTTGGAGACAAATGCATGTCAGATTTCTTTCTACATTCATCAGGGCTACTTCCATCAGTGTAGATGAAGTCTTGATGAGACTGAACACTGGAGAGTCACAGAGTCTCCTGGATGGACTGGATCAGATACTGTTGACCCCTGAACAACAGTATAGTTTGATGTCCTTTCAGTGTTTCCTGTGTAATGTAAAACTATGTTAAAAATGTAAGACCTCCACACACATTTTGAAAACTGGTATTAAAGTATATCTCAAATAAAAAAATATGTTTTGTAATAAATTATGAAATTTAGTGACACTTTAAAGTTAAAGTCAAATAGATCACATTATTACCTTTTACTAACAAATATGTCCCGTTCCATTCAATATTAATCCAGTCAGTGACTCCACAGTGGTACACTCCCTCGTCTTTTTGGGTTGTTCTCAAAATGGTCAGGTTACTAATATTCTTATCTCTATGTGCCTTCAATTTTGAGGAAGAAAATTCTGGTGCATAATCAGCTGTTAAATATTGACTGAGTTTCACAATTAATTTCAGAGTATCACCGGCACTCTGCTTGTACCAGTACCAGAGTTGTTTCTTGCTGAAGTCACAAGACAATGCACATGTCAAGTTTGCGGGTTCACCAAGTTGAACTGTCATCACTGGAATCAGTGTATCTGAATTCAATGAAAAATATAAAACACATGACACTGTAAATAACAATTATTGTATGATGTAGAAAATGTATAATGCAGAAAGATGACATATGAACCTCCAAACATGTTGTTGACATAAAAGTTCTTAAATGTACACAGAATACAAAAGAATTAGACGGTACTTACATCCTTGATGAAGAACAAGCAGTGTTACCCACAACACGATCATCTTGACTTTGTCGCTTGTTAGAAACCTTGTTGGTTTTTCAGTGAATAAAGGAGGGGAAATGACGTGGCCACAATCTGCATGTCACACTGAGAAATGCATGTGATTGGTTATCAAAGAATCTAGACTCAAAGTGCACTTCCTGTCACATTGGTCTCATCCTGATCTTTGTGAAGCATATTTCACCTCTCATTGTTCACTGTTCACACTGTTATTTTAATGATAATCTCAAAGATTTTTGTTTTTAATTAATTGTATGATCTCTTTCATTACTGCTCTCATCTTGTAGTGCTTTTTATCTTTGGTAGGCATGTCTAGCTTCTGCCTTTACTCTACATGTAAGTGTACAGCTCTGCAGCGAGCTAAATACACTTCTAACAGTGTTTGAAGACAAAAGTGGGCTGTGAGGATCTTACTGGAACAAACTGTGAAAAAACAGTAATAGAAAGATTTTTCATGATATTGAATATCAGAAAAATACAAGATACCATAAAAGCACAATGTTAAACTAGTAATGTTGTCCCACATGTATGATGAAAGAAAGTAACATTAGTGCAGTTCAACATTAACAAGGCTAAAATCAATTCCGTGTCAAATAATTTGAGAGGTGTCACTCATACTGATGAACCTTCTTTTAACCTTGACTTAAAAGGGGTTCATACAAGTTTCAAGTCATTGTTTAGCTGTTTGACCCTCTACTTTTCAGTGTTGTTTCACCATTCTTATAGCACCGTTTTCAGCTGCAGCAGGCGTTTGTTTCCTGTAAAAATACACTAAAAATACAATGTGTACTACATGTTCAGCACAAACAGACACAGTTTGCAACTAGCTGGTGGACATAGTGGAGCATTTAGCTGCAAACGAGCCAGGTATTTCCCTCTTGAGTTGGCCGAGATGAAAAACAGAGCTAAAAGAGAGTGAATATTGCACCTACATTTACCAGATGTCCAGAAACATGACTCCAACTGAATGATTATTTTGCTGCCTAGGTGGTCGATGTGTAATTAAGCAAGTATCTAACAAGTTACTGTGAGGTTCTTTTAACTGGTTATGAAACAATCTCATGCTGCCTCTGTATGACCAGCAGAGGGAGGGTAGCGGTGGTCGACCGAACTAGAGAGTGAATGAAAAGAGAGAGTGGTGGTGTATTAAGAACAAAAGAGAGATCTGAGAAATAAAACATTATTTTCTCATTGTTTCACACCAGTTCCTTTGTAAAGCAGAAACAAACACATCCACACCTCTGCACAACCCTGTGGGAAGGTGTTTCAATGCTGGATTTGATGTGAATGCAGCCTTACATGTAACCTAGGTGTATGAGTGGTATTTAAAAGTTTATTTTGCTTCACCACTGTCATATTACAATCATTAATCTCATATAGACACAAATAGATATTTTACCTCATCACTATGCATCCTGAAAATAGGAGTGTTTAAAAAAGAAAAATATTACTTTAAATAAGTATCGCCTTTCTTTCTTTTACTCCCAAGACAAATGCGCATGTAAGCAAATATTATACGACATGAGGTGGTGGTGCTGATGGGAAACGCAGTCTTCTTTTTTGTAAAACATTGCTGCTTTTGTCCACAGGGGGTGCAAAAATCAACACAAAATGAAAGTCCCTGGTAGTAACTTTAAACAGTGTTGTGTTCACAACTTGTTTCCACTGACCTCAAATGTCCAAAAATAGGAATTGGAATCAATGTGAGTTGCAAAAGCTGAAGTAGATACAGTTGGTCAATAAAGTAACAGTTGATCTGAATGTTGTATCCTCACGCAACTAGTTTAATGGCTAGTTTGGTTAAATGATTGTAAAAAAAACAACTAAATAAATGCATAATCACAAAATCACCCCAGAGTGAAAGGAGTACATATAAAATCTTTTTGTTCATATTTGGAAAAATGACAAAATGTCAGATGTAATGGTGTTTTCAGACAGAACAGTTATTACATACAGAGTCAATGCAAAGACATAAGTAGATGTATATGAGCATCCATGAGAGCAACTCCAGTCTGCCTGCTAGCTTAAGCATGAAAAGTTTATTTTAACACCTGTGTAGCAGGAGGGAGTGATGGTTTGTTGGTCGGTGTTAACAGTAACAGTCGTCTCTGTGTCTCAAACAGATAGTGTTCACACAGATAAAACAAGTGCTCCTAGAAACTACAATAAAATAAACTTGATACGGATTTAAAGGGAAAATAGTAGTTTATGTTCTGTTTTGTAAAGTGTTCTTCTTCTGAACAGACATCAGGATCCAGATGATACTCTGCTGTTTCATTCTACAGTATTTATATTATTATATTCTGTATGTTTCCATTTTTCAGTTTATTTATTTCATATTGGCAAAGTGAATGTTTCAAACTCGAATCACAGTTAGTATTTCACAGGGAAAGCATTTAAGCCATTTAGTTGAATATTTTTTATTAGAACAATTTGTCATTTCAGATTAAGACATTGAGCACTTTTCAAACACTAAATTTTGTGTTAAAAAAGATTGAAAAAAATTACATTATAGGCTGTGGTAGTCAGTAATATTGTCAATAATACAGTAACTGAGCAAGCTCTAATATTTCATAATTAGTCAAAAAAATACAACAAAACAATCATACACAGATGCAAGAGCTCAATATGATCAACATTTAACTTGAGAGTACACACTGTCCTCTGAAAACTCTCTCTTCTTTCTTCCTCTCTTTGCTTTTCTTTCAGAGAAATTCAGTGCAGCGTAGTTCATTGTATCATCAGCTTCAATCTGTGCAGTAAAGTAGTAGTTGTGTATTTATACTGTGCCTACGTATAAAGTGATATAAATATACAGTAGATTTAATGGAATAACAGTAAATATCATTTTGTATATTTACTCACAGTATCATGTACTGGTTGGCACAAGTTGTCATGTTGAGCTTCTGAAATAGTGCTTTTCTTTCCTAAAAATGAATGAAGTCATAAGAACAAATATATGGGTAGATACACAGTTAATCTGTCTTTTTAGTATAATGTAAAATTAAAATACAAAATGTGGAAATTTTATTTAATTAATCTGATAAAATATTGTTACCGGCAGAGTTTAATGATCAACAAGCTCTATTGTCTTTTAAATGCATGTTGCTGCTTTTTTAATGATATAGAATATGACATGATTTGACATGATCAAACTTGTACATAATATTCATAAATTAACAAATATTATACATCAACTGAACATGTTTTTATATAAAAGAAGCATTTAGTTAGTTACAAAACTTACCATTATATTGCTCACGTACACTTCGGTGGCAGATGAGGACGATATTTGCAACAATGGAAACGGCCAAGCAGACTATTAATATCACTATTTCAATAAATAGTGAATGTGTTTTTTGCACTAGAAAACAAAACAAAAAAGAAAAACTTGTCACGGTTCCTTAAAGAGACTCATCCGTCATGATTATAGCAACATAATTTGAGTATTATTTTCAATAACACCAAATCATACCAAGTTCAGGATTAATTCCATTTCCAAATAATATCTTTCCACATGTGGCCACAGCGCAGTAATACGTCCCAGCATCAGAGGAGCTGACGTTTTTAGAGAGGTGATAGTCACAGCTCTTTGGAGACAATTTCATGTCAGATTTCTTTCTACATTCATCAGGGCTACTTCCATCAGTGTAGATGAAGTCTGGATGAGATGCATTTGTTCCGGTTCTGAACCAGTAAACACTGTGTCTTCCTGAACACGTCTTGTTCCCAGAGTCAGAGAGGACTGAACACTGGAGAGTCACAGAGTCTCCTGGATGGACTGGATCGGATACTGTTGACCCCTGAACAACAGTATAGTTTGATGTCCTTTCAGTGTTTCCTGTGTAATATAAAACTATGTTAAAAATGTAATACCTTGACATATAATTTGAAAACTGGTTATCTACTATCTCTATTATGAATTTACATTTTATAATTAAATTGGTAAATGCAGTGAGACTTTAAAGTTAAAGTAAAATAGATCACATTATTACCTTTTATTAGCAAATATGTCCCGCTCCATTCAGTATTAATCCAGTCAGTGACTCCACAGTGGTACATTCCCTCGTCTTCTTGGGTTGTCCTCAAAATGGTCAGGTTACTAATATTCTTATCTCTATGTGCCTTCAATTTTGAAGGAGAAAACTCTGGTGCATACTCAGGTTCTTTATACTGACTCAGTTTCACAATTAATTGCAGAGTATCACCGGCACTCTGCTTGTACCAGTGGACATTTTTCCTGCTGATCTCATCAGACAAAGCACATGTGAAGTTTGCAGGTTCATCAAGTTGAACTGTGATCACTGGAATCAGCGTATCTGAATTAAATGAAAATATAAAACACATGACATTGTAAATAACAATTATTGTTTGATGTAGAAAATATATTATACAGAAAGATGACATATGAACCTCCAAACATGTTGTTGACATAAAAGTTCTTAAATGTACACAGAATACACAGAATTAGATGGTACTTACATCCTTGATGAAGAACAAGCAGTGTTACCCACAACACGATCATCTTGACTTTGTCTCTTGTTAGAAACCTTGTTGGTTTTTCAGTGAATAATGGAGGGGATGTGACGTGGCCACAATCTGTATGTCACACTGAGAAATGAGTCTGATTGGTTATCACAGAATCTAGACTCAAAGTGCACTTCCTGTCACATTGGTCTCATCCTGATCTTTGTGAACCATATTTCCCCTCTTATTGTTCACTGTTCACACTGTTATTTTAATGATAATCTCAAAGATTTTTGTTTTTAATGAATTTTGTGATCTCTTCCATTACTGCCCTCGTCTTGTGATGTTTTTCATCTTTGGCAGGCATGTGCAGATTCTGTCCTCACTCTGCATGTAGATGCACAACTCTGCAGCGAGCTAAACACACTTCTAACAGTGTTTGGAACAAACTCTGCAAAACAGTATCAGAAAAGAAATTTTATGATATTGATTATGAATAAGAAAAAGACAAGATACCATAAACAAGTGTCAGACCAAACATACTTTAAAGACAAACTAGTACAGAAACAAAAAAACTGGATTCATAAAAGTATAATGTTAAACTAGTTATGTTGTCCTCATGTATGATGAAAAAAAGTAACATTAGTGCAGATCAACATTAATGAGGCTATAATCAATACTGTGTCAAATAACAACGTGTAATGTGAGAGGCGTCACTCATACTGATAGCGTTCAACCTAAAATATCATACCTTAGGTCACCATGGATCAGGAGATTTGTACCTATTCCCCGACTATCAGCCGATTCCCGCAGACCCGGAGTCATCATTGGAGATCCAGTCTTTTTGGCAACCAAGGTTACTCTAAGCCATCCAAGTTCCCTCAGCCCTCGACCCTCTTCCTCTGATAACGCCACTGTCATCAAGGAATCTCCTTGTGGCAACTCCAGGGGAAGTTCCCGGGCATGGCGTTCAAGGGATGCCGCTCATCCCCTCCACCCTGCTCGAGATCCTGGAGCCCGGACCACCGGTGAAGTTACCGTGGCCAACCGTCACTCCACCACTAACTTCCCCAACAGCTCCGAAAACATCCGACCATCGCCTGTCTGAAGCAACTTTTTTTTTTTTGATATACTTTATTGATCCCAAGCTGGGAAATTACAGTGTAGCGTCAGCTCTCAGGAGCTCTGGCTACAGGCAGCCACCTGGGACGGTGCCAACGGGAGCAACATGTGGACTGGAGAAACTGGGAATCGAACTGCCAATCGGAGGATGACCGCTCTACCTCCTGAACCACAACCGCCCTTTACGTGAACAAAACACCACACGGAGAGTGCCCCTCAGTCACAATGTCATTGCGCAGTGTGGGGCTTAACAAACAGCTCCGACCACAGCTGCTCTCGCAGAGAGCCAGGGTGTTTCACACTCAGTGCCAGCTCACACAGATCCCAAGCTGCTCCCTTCTTTTAGTCATCCCTAAAATTCACTATCGTCCCATACACATGCACCCCTCCATCCCTGTATCCCTTCTTCTTCTCTGGCCCTTTCGTTTACTGTCCCTTCTCCAGTGGCCACCGCAGCTCCCCTCCTATCACATCGCCCTCAGTTGCTCTGACTGCACCATCATCAGTGGCCACCACTGGCCAACTTCTTTCATTTCCTGCTTTTCAGCTTTTCCAGACAGAAGTTGGATGATTGGATGTTGGATGATTACTTATCCACAATCCTTGATCTGGCATTGTGATTCGGAGGCAATGATTTTTATACCTATCATGTTCTTTTCGCGTCCCAAACTGCTGGAAGAGTCCAACAATACAGTCAGGGGATTTACTGGGATACTTGAAACCCCGGAACTGTACTGCCATGTCTTTGCAGCCCACCCTTCACTTAACTGTGAATTGTGCAGTGCCCCATCCCACCCCACCACAGCATGCACACTTGCCACTCCTTTGCCTCGTGCTCCGGCCGTGCTAAGACAAAGTCCTGCTGTGTTCTGCATCTTGCCTCCCACAGTCAGTCCTTATCTCCAACTTCCCCTTGGCTAACCAGTACACTAAAGGCCAGCTGCTTTCTCTGCCAGGCCACCTCATCTATGCCATTCGTATCATCTCTCAAAGCTGAGCCTTCCGAACATATCTCCCTCAATGACCACATCACATTGGACAACACATGCAGGATGGAATTAAAACTAAGGCACCAATTCCTGTCCTCATGGAACAGCATTTCTTTCTTCGACAATGAACACATCTCCAGGCCCAAAGATATTATACTGTACACCGATGCAGCCCCTTCCATCCGCTTTGGTGGCTATTATGGCGCCAGATGGTTCTTTGCTGAATGGCCTCCCAAACTCTCATCTCTAACTCCATCATCCACTATATTCGAAAAAATGTACCCAATAATCATTGCAGCCATTCTTTGGGAGCACGAATGGTCAAACATGAAAATCACCATCTTCTCCGATAACAGTGCAGTAGTAGATACTTCAACAGAGGTCAATCATGTAGCTTGGATATGATGCCATTCATGCAAAAGCTCCCCCTCGTGCCAGCACAGCAACAGTTCACCATTCAAGCACATTACATGCCTGGCTTCAAAAACGCTGTGGCTGACTCACTCTCTTGTCCTGGAAATTGTCTGAAAAAAATCATAATAATACACAAACACTGCTAGGTTGAAAATTAAGCAATTATTATTGTACAATAAGGAGACAGCATACATACAGAATGACATCAGCTCATCTCAACGAAAAAAAAGAGTATGCCTAAACTATTATACTTTCTAAGAGAACAAATAAATCATCTGTGATTGGTCAAACTTATCAGCCTATATGATTTTACCCAATAGAAGATGACCACGGAGCAGAACATGTATGCATATGCGCATCTTACACTGGTCATACAACCCCAAAACAAGGGTCTTAGGTCATAAAATGATTTCTCTCCCACGCCTTCTACCTTATTTGGACATAGGCCAAGATAGAGGAAGAGCAATTGGCCTCCTAAAGATAACGAAACACATTCCATTAGACACATAGGGCCTGATTTACTAAAGGTTTGCGTGTGTAAAAATGTGAGCAAACTTGACATCACCCGCAAAAAATGTGCAAGCTGATCTACTAACGCAGCACTGACGTTTGCGTCTTGCAACTGTGCAAGATAGTACGCGCTGTCCATTTAGTACGTTTGCCATAATGAATATGTAATATGGGGCGTTTCAACCCCAGTGCGCAAAATACAGGGAGGAGAAAATACAAATATGTTATTTAGTACGCGCATTGTAATTTACCAAACCTGAAGGTATTATTTCTGACGCTAACTGCGTCTATAAATAATACCTTTGATGGACAGGTATTAACCGGCTGCGCACTGCACACAGATGACTTTTGTCACTGTGGAGAGGAGGAGACGGAGGCACAATGACAGAATATGCACAGGACGGCGTTTTTCCACCTGTGTTGATAATTTTGGAGTGGAATATTTTTGGTTTTACTAACAGCATTGACATCGTCACAAATACTCTCCCATATGTCGGTTTTTCTGTTAATATTTGTTTTTGTTATAACTCAATATATTTGTTAACCTCTTGCACTAGAACCTGATCACATTTAATTTTGTGCTTGCAGCTTTCTGCTCGTCCAAACTTTCCATAAAGACACACAAAACCCTCATTTAAATACCGCTGTCTCCACCCCGTTGCACTTGTTTTCATTTACGCAATTATTCTTAGTAGATCACCCGCAAAACACACGCAAACGGCACGCGCAATCTATTGCACAGTGCACGCAATTTAGTACCCACTATTTGGGATCTTAGTAAATCAGGCCCATAGTGTATGAGGCAAAAGCAGTGATCTTACATCGACATCTTAGATTAAAATGATCAAGACAATCGTTGATTCTTCTTCACTTTTACACTCTCATTTTTCATTTCAGAAATTCACCTTGTCCTCGCCTCTCAAGATACCATCCTCAACAGCCATGCTCCTTGAACCCTTTCATCTTACTTGACTGGGTGGAACTGCTTTAAGACCTTCCACACATCCTCCCGTTTCCATCACTCAATGTTCTGACCATTTCTAGCTTCATCACTTATGCCCACTCTATCCTTAAGATCAAATCAACCACAATTCAAGTCTGTATCAGTGGAATCAACTTCATCATTAAACTGTCCTCTAGAGCGCCATGTCTGAGCTTGTTTCAAAAACATATCAGCATGTTAATCAAAGGACTTCGTAAAGCCAAACAACATCCCCTGTCAAAACATTCATCAATCACTACAGACCTCCCCCCCGTTGTATCAGAACCCTCTGCACAGGTTACCTATCCACTTTCATCAATAAGGTTTTGGATTCCATGTTTTAACTAGCATTCTTCAGTTTTCTGCACTGCTCTGAGTTCACTACTCCTTCTTCTTCCTACCACGACCCATCACAACACACCACCATGTCCGACATATCTGGCCACCCACCCAACACACTCGTCTTCCAACTCAGAAAAAGCAGGACCAACCAATCCAGCCATCCTCAACCTATCTTCTCATTCCGTTCAAATTCATTGTGGAGTCCTTACGAACCCATTAGCAACTACATCTACTTAGGACAAGCCAACCGCACTTCCCCCCATTGACCCACCTTCATTACGGAGTAAAGTAGTACGTGTTTTTGGTTCCACTATCACCTACGCCAAATAGTTATAAAATCCGGACTACCCCCAGAACCATACTAATTCATATTGCATCAGAGTCGCCTCCTCAGCTTTGAGGCAGGGAATCCTTGACCACATAATCAAAATCCTCGGCCGTTGGTCTTGCATACCTATCATACATCTGCCACAATAGTACCGATATTAAAATGCCTACATGCTCCTCTCCTCTTCAACCTGGATCAGAAGAATAGTCTCACCCCACACCTGTTCCCTCTCCACACCCACACCTCCACCCATCCACCTGGCACCCTGGTTTCAACCTCATTCCTTTATCCTTCACCCTACACCCCCATCCCTTCTAACCCCCTCCCTTTACAGCTCATCCCTCCATCCCTTCATCCCTGACCCTTCGACTCTCATCCCCCATCCTTCTTCTACTATTGTAATAAATCTTTAAACTCATAACTAAATTGGCGTGGTCTCTAGTAGTGAAATTACAATAGTAATCTTACATATATACAAAAAATAATATTAAAACTAAGAAGCGTCTTGCTTTTATTCAAAACAAATGCACACACTAGCCAAGATTATACAGCACAATTAATGAATGAATGAATCAACTATCGCTTTTGTCCACAGGGCCTGCTAAAGTCAACACAAAATGAAAGTCCCTGGTAATAACTTTAAAAGGTGATGAAATGTCAATATTGTGTTCACAATTTGTTTCCACTGACCTCAAATTAATTGTATTTACTTATACTCCATATTGAAATATGTATATGTCATATATGATTGTAAACTAAAGTTACAATTACAGTGAAGACAAACAGGGACATATTATTCACATTTCCAGATATATACTTTCAATCTTAGGCTACACTGCAATATCTTTGCATGATTTACAGTTAAAAACAAAAAAAAAAAACCTAATATTTTCATCTTACAATCAAACTTTCAGCAAAAATAAATGCCAGGTTAGAAACAGACGTCAGCATCATAAGCACATGGCTTATACTAATACAAGGGCTCCACCACAATGAAAACAGCACTGCCACAGCCACAGCATTTTTCGCTATCCACCAGCAGCTCTTTAGTTAGTGTCTTTTTTTTCTGCCTCAACCTTTGTCTGGTGCCCTGATTCGTTTTTTTTTTTCTTCTTTTGAGCTGCTGTAGGCTAAATTTTACGTGTTCAGCAGGCTGGCCCAAAAAAGGACCGGCCAAAATATTTTAGACCGCCGTTGTAAAATGTAAACTGAAATAAACAGTTTTAAATTAAATAATCAAAGGCCAAATTATTTATTTGTTCCTTTTTGATATGATTTGATCCATTCTCAGTCTCATGGCCCTTCAGGCATCGTCTGTCAGATTATTGGTCCGTCACTGGTCTGAAACAGGCCATTTTAGCTCCTGTCTCTTTAAGGCCCCCCTCCTGAGGAGCCCACTCAGTTCTGATTGGCCAGTTCTTGAAATCTGCCCCTTGGTTGACTTACACTGGCTCTGGAGGACACGTCAACAAACAATGTTCGCAGGATTTGACTACTGCCAACTTTTAAAATACATCTGTATGTGTTCGAGACAAAATCTAATTAGAACTATGTGAGAACTAACTCAGGGCTTGAAATGAACTTTTTTGATCACCACGCAATGTGGCTATTAGATTGAAAACTTACCAGCCAATCAGAATTTCCACTAGGCAAAATGCTTCTTAAAAATGTTTAGAATATTAGACTCATTAAGTCAATTTAAATGTAAGTTTTAATAAGATAAGATATACAAAAATATAGAATAATAACACTCAGCTAGCATCCTGAAATTATTTGTCCCAACCACAAAATGGTTTGT
The DNA here is from genome assembly GCF_963691925.1 of Scomber scombrus. Classification (NCBI taxonomy): domain Eukaryota; kingdom Metazoa; phylum Chordata; class Actinopteri; order Scombriformes; family Scombridae; genus Scomber; species Scomber scombrus. Next base: position 12,532,502 of record NC_084978.1, read on the forward strand.
CTTGTATTTCCAGACATGTTGATTCTGCAATCCAATTTTTTCTAGAAACCCCTCACAACCTGATCTCCATTTGACATTTAATGTCCTAATTTTCCTTCCTCTTCTGATAATGTGGTTTTTTTTTTGCTCCAGTCAGAAATCTACTCCTCACTAGCTAAGTGACCTGTCAAACTCATAGATGAATCAACATCAAATATAGTGGTGCAGTTTGTTTACTCATGGTCTTGCACAATGAATTCAACCACACACTATGCGCAGGGCAATGGTTGTATTACACGTAAGGCCGTGGTATAAAAAAAAAGAAAAAAAAGCTTAGGTAATCCTGAATACAGTTTGTATTGACTATGGGGCTTCACTGATGAGCTTTTGTAGCCACTTACTTTGCTGTAATTTGTCTGTCAGATTATTTAATGACACAGTTACCAGTTAATGTCATATATCAGCCTCTGAACTCAGGAGCAGGAGTGAGTGATGGTTAGTTGGTCTGTGTTAACAGTAACAGCCGTCTCTGTGTCTCATACAGATACAGTGTTCACACAGATAAAAAAAGCGCTCCTAGAAACTAAAACAAAATGCAACTTGATACATATTTAAAAGGAAAAGAGTAGTTTGTGTTCTGTTTTGTATTTTATTTCATATTGCCAAAGAGAATCTATTTTAAACTCAAACCACAGTTAGTATTTCGCATGGAAAGCATTTGAGCCATTTAATTAACTATTTTTTATTGCAACAATTCATCATTTTAGATTAAGACATCGCACGTCAACACTACATTTTGTGTTAATATGATGGAAAATCTAATGTAATTATATGTAAAGAATGTAACAGAAAAACATTATAGGCTGTGGTAGTCAGTAATATTGTCAATAATACAGTAACTGAGCAAACTCTAATATTTCATTATTAGTTAAGAAAATAAAACAAAAAATCATACACAGATGCAAAAGCATATGATCAACATTTAACTTGAGAGTACACACTGTCCTCTGAAAACTCTCTCTTCTTTCTTCCTCTCTTTGCTTTTCTTTCAGTGAAATTCAGTGCAGCGTAGTTCATTGTGTCATCAGCTTCAATCTGTGCAGTAAAGTAGTAGTTGTGTATTTATACTGTGCATATGTATATAGTGATCTAACACAACCTTCAATGGAATAACAGTAAATGTTTATTTTGTATATTTACTCACAGTATCATGTACTGGTTGGCACAAGTTGTCATGTTGAGCTTCTGAAATAGTGCTTTCCTTCCCTAAAAATGAATGATATCATAAGAAAAAAATTTTTTGGTAGATACACAGTTAATCTTTCTTTTTAGTGTAACATTAAATTAAAATCCAAAATGTGGAAATTGAATTTCATTAATCTGATAAAATATTGTTACCAGCAGAGTTTAATGATCAACAAGAAGACTTTTTTGAACGCATATTGCTCCTATTGTTCAACAGTTCATTAATGATATGCAAAATGACATGATTTAACCCTGGAACCTCTACTGTAAAGATTTGTTCAAACTTGTACATAATATTAATACATTAATAAAAATGTTATACATCAAATGAACATGTTTTTATGTAAAAGAAGCATTTAGTTGTAACAACACGTACCTTTATACTGTTCACAAACTCTTCGGTTGCAAATAAAGATGATATTTGCAACAATAGAAACGGCCAAGCAGACTGTTAATATCATTATTCCAATATATAGTGAATGTGTTTTTTGCACTAGAAAACAAAACAAAAGACTTGTCAAGGTTCCTTAAAAGACTTATCAGTCATCATTTTTTCAACATAATTTGAGTATTATTTTCATTATTGAACACCAAATCATACCAAGTTCCACTTTTGTTATATTTCCAAATAATATCTTTCCACATGTGGCCACAGCACAGTAATAAGTCCCAGCATCAGACGCTTTTAGAGAAGTGATAGTCACAGCTCTTTGGAGACAAATTCATGTCAGATTTCTTTCTACATTCATCAGGGCTACTTCCATCAGTGTAGATGAAGTCTTGGTGAGACCCATCTGATCCAGTTCTGAACCAGTAAACACTGTGACCTCCTGAACACGTCTTGTTCCCAGAGTCAGAGAGGACTGAACACTGGAGAGTCACAGAGTCTCCTGGATGGACTGGATCAGATACTGTTGACCCCTGAACAACAGTATAGTTTGATGTCCTTTCAGTGTTTCCTGTGTAATGTAAAACTATGTTAAAAATGTAAGACCTCCACACACATTTTGAAAACTGGTATTAAAGTATATCTCAAATAAAAAAATGTTTTGTAATCACAGTATGAAATTTAGTGAGACTTTAAAGTAAAATAGATCACATTATTACCTTTTATTAGCAAATATGTCCCGCTCCATTCAGTATTAATCCAGTCAGTGACTCCACAGTGGTACATTCCCTCGTCTTCTTGGGTTGTCCTCAAAATGGTCAGGTTGCTAATATTCTTATCTCTATGTGCCTTCAATTTTGAGGAAGAAAATTCTGGTGCATACTCAGCTGTTATATATTGAGTCAGTTTCACAATGAATTTGAGAGTATCACCGGCACTCTGCTTGTACCAGTAAAGTTCTTTACTGCTGATATCATCAGATAAAGCACATGTCAAGTTTGCCGGTTCACCAAGTTGAACCGTGATCACTGGAATCAGCGTATCTGAATTCAATGAAAAATATAAAACACATGACATTGTAAATAACAATTATTGTATAATGCAGAAAGATGACATATGAACCTCCAAACATGTTGTTGACATAAAAGTTCTTAACTGTATACAGAATACACAGAATTAGATGGTACTTACATCCTTGATGAAGAACAAGCAGTGTTACCCACAACACGATCATCTTGACTTTGTCTCTTGTTAGAAACCTTGTTGGTTTTTCAGTGAATAAAGGAGGGGATGTGACGTGGCCACAATCTGTATGTCACACTGAGAAATGAGTCTGATTGGTTATCACAGAATCTAGACTCAAAGTGCACTTCCTGTCACATTGCTCTCATCCTGATCTTTGTGAAGCATATTTCACCTCTTATTGTTCACTGTTCACACTGTTATTTTAATGATAATCTCAAAGATTTTTGTTTTTAATGAATTTTGTGATCTCTTCCATTCATGCCCTCGTCTTGTAGTGCTTTCCATCTTTGGTAGGCATGTTCAGCTTCTGTCCTCACTCTGCATGTAGGTGCATAGTTCTGCAGTGAGCTAAACACACTTCTAACAGTGTTTGAAGACAAGAGTAGACTGTAAGGATTTTACTGGAACAAACTGCAAAACAGTATCAGAAAATAAATTTGATGATATTGATTATGGAAAAGGAAAAAGACAAGATACCATAAACAAGTGTGAGACCAAACATACTTTAAAGACAAACTAGTACAGAAACAAAAAAACTGGATTCATAAAAGTATAATGTTAAACTAGTTATGTTGTCCCACATGTATGATGAAGGAAAATGTCATTAGGCTATAATCCACACGTCACTCATACTAACCATACAAACCTTCCGTTAACCTCGCCTGGCAAGGCTTTATAATGACTTTCAGGTCATTGTTTAACTTACTTGGCCGCAACTTTTCAGTTTGGTTTTATCATTCTCATAGAGCCACTTTTAGCTGCAACGGACATCCATTTTCTGCAAAATAGCACTAAAAACTCACTGTGCACTATCTGCTCAGCACAAGCAGATACAGTTTGAGACTAGGGGGCAGCCAGACACACACACACGCTCCTTCTCGTGCACACACTACATGATCAATCACACACGCAGTCACTCTCAAGCATGTGCGCTTTTGCTCGCTTGCTCCAGATTCTGGGATATTGTGTCTAATTTCCGGGCGTCAGGGAGCCGCTATCAATAAGCGGGAAACTCCCGGAACTTCCGGGAGATTTGGCATGTCTGTAATGGTTAATGGTCCGGTAATGATTTGCTTAACTGAACTGGACCGATATATTAAATCAGACCGGGCTCGGATTAGGCCATACATTTCAATTAAACCTTTTAAAAGAACACGGTAACCTTATATATTTGGTACAGTGTATTGCTGTATGGTTACCCAAGTCCTAAAAACTCTTCATCAGAGCTGTCGCTGTGCACAAATATTACGCTTGAGTCATTGTAAGGCTCACTGTCCCCGGACTCTGTGTCAGTCCCAGAGTCAAACAAACCATCATCCTCTGTTCCATCCAGTGGAAAAACACCAAAGAACGTCGTTATTTATATATACTGCACATACTTATAAAGTGATATAAATATACAGTACCTTCAGTGGAATTATAGTAAATGTTCATTTTGTATATTTACTCACAATACCATGTACTGGTTGGTGAAAATTGTCATGTTGAGCTTCTGAAATAGTGCTTTCCATTCCTAAAGATGATACACAGTTAATCTGGCTTTTTAGTATAATGTAAAATTAAAATCCAAAATGTGGAAATTTTATTTGATTAATCTGATAAAATATAGTTACATGCAGAGTTTAATGATCAACAAGCTCTATGAAGAGTTTTATTGTCTTTAACGCATTTTGTTCAACAGTTCATTAATAATATACAATATGACATGATTTTACACTAAAACCTATACTATAAAGATTTCTTCAAGCATGTACTTAATGTACATAAATTGATAAAAAAAATGTAATGTAACAAAAGCATTTAGTTAGTTACAAAACTTTACATTGTTCACGTACTCTTCGGTTGCAGGTGAATATTTGCAACAACAGAAACAGCCAAGCAGACTATTAATATCACTATTCCAATAAATAGTGTTGTTTGCACTAAAAAATAAAACAAAGATGAAAGACTTGTCAATGTTTCTTAAAGAGACTTATCAGTCATGGTTTTATCAATATAATTTGAGTATTATTTTCATTATTGAACACCAAATCATACCAAGTTCCAGTTTTGTTCCATTTCCAAATAATATCTTTCCACATGTGGCCACAGCACAGTAATAATTCCCAGCATCAGAGGATATACTATATATTGTCTGTACTTACAGGGTCACCTTTCTGGTAGGTCTGAGTTTGTCTCACTGGGTTGATGCAGTAACCTTTGTGAGTGCAGCCAAAAAGGTCTACTGCAGTGCATAAAATGGGTCTGTACTCACTGCTATGGAGTACTGACAGTTCTGATTTTTGACTGTGTTGTATCTAAATCATTCTGAGTACTTCGTCTTCGGAGAAAGTCAGGAGTTCCAAAAAATACTCAATCAAAAAGTCACCAGGAGCCGTCCAGCTGAAATGCAGTTTTAGAGTTTTTAATGTCGACAGCAAAAACCCGGAGCCAGCATACTCAGACAGAATCTATGCACAAATGACACAAAGGGCTAAAACTCGGGGCCTCTTTTATCCTGTTCTATATTGCTGACCCTTGCAGAAAAGTTTCGACCCCCTCCCTCGGTGGAGTGAGTTTCAACCAATCCGCTTCTTTCTGCCCCCCAACCCGTACTCACGTTCTTCGCACCCTCTTTCACCTCAACTTGAACTCACGTTCTTGGCGCCTTTCCTAAAGACGCCCTAAAACACCTTTTATGGCTCTTCCTTCCGTTTCTATGCTAGCAGGTGTTTTGCTATAGGAGATTTCGGATTACATCATTCTCCGCCTCCAGTTCCTGTACTTTTCCATTTACTAAGTGCTGCCCCCTATCTTCCTCCGCTGGTATTAACTGTGTGGGCAATGTTCATCACAGATTCCTTTGAGTACAATGTTACACAATTACTCTTATTACTGCATTCTTTTCTATAATACTAATGCTACTAATAATAATATAAAAGTATGGTATATATAATCACATATATTGTGGTTTCTCATACTTATTCAATTATAAGGTACTTATTCACTCACTAAATGCAGAATCACATACACCTTCTTCGTTTAACATAATGCCTTCAAATTTGAACATCTTCAGCAAATAATAGTCAACAATCAAGTACCCTTTTAGCAGATACAACATTGCTCATTGTTAGTAATTATCACCAAATTTTACACTACAACTGCAAGTACCCATACATCTTATCTTTTATAGATCTCGGAGTAAACAGACCAGGGTCAATTATACAGTAACAGAATATATGTGTTGAGTTAAATATTAGTTATGTGTTATAATTACACAACATCACTGCAGACCTGACATGCTACTCCTCCAGTCAAGTGGAACATATGAGTGTTACTTTCTGTACCCTCACATTCACTTCTGTTATGTCTCCCGCCTCTACCTTTCCCCCTTTATGTCATTGTACTCCACAGGAGAGGTAAGTGTCTTTTCTGTTTCTTTGTTAGCTTTTAAACTATTTGTGCAGTATGCCAACATGTTTTTTGTTTCATTTGATTTAGGTAGGGGCTCAGTGTCTCGGAGGATTTTGTTGCTTATTTCTGTTGTCTCCAAATATGTCCTGGCCTGAAGCTCTTTATCTAACACAACACTCACAATGTCAAGACACCACCGGTTACATAGAAATGGATTCAGAATGCCAAAAGATGACCTTTACATTCATCCGATCAACTCCACAGTTGATGGGTGTTTGGCTGGCCCGCCGAGTTCGCTGAAACCCCGCTCCCTACCAAGTGTCACCTGTCAATCAAAGTCACCACCTCTACCAGAAACATGGATGCTACGTCTGAGAGCTTTCTGCCGCTAGCTCGGCGGCTAATTCAGCTAACTGGCTAACTGTAGACTGTAGTAGTAGTAGAGTGCACTGAATGTATTTAAACCTCTACAGCAGCAGGGGCCGTGGTGGTGATTTTCAGACCCGCCCACTAAATCCTGAACACAGAAATTTTGAAACAGAGTTTCTGAAGCCTAGCTCCACAATTCAAATCTAAATGGTTGAAATGCTTTTTACACATTTTTTAGAAATACATTTATGACCTATTTAATGTGTTTAGAAGAAACTGTCTGAATTCACTTTACACAGTCTTTAAAAGTTGTATTCGTGATGTAATGATTAATTTGGTGACTGTTGTTGTAATGTATATTTCTTAACTGAGAAGAAAACAACACATCTACACAACCACCAATTCCTTTTAATGGGATACATTGACATGGCACTGAAACATAGATGTGGGTCGTGGGGGAAGTTAATAGACTTAAAACAATACATGATATACACAACATTTCTCTGATAAAAACTCACACAATTAACAAACAATTATAGATATACAATACTTACTTTATTGGTCTATCACTAGAAGCTTATATAATTTATTTTATTTATTTCATGACGACTCATTTCTTTACACATATATACATGCACAGATAGATAAAATGGCAACATAAAATATATCACATTTTGCAGGTTATCAAAAACTAAATATTTTACCAACTCAAGAGCTGAATTGCCAGTGTTCCTTATGCAGGTTATCTCCCCCAGTGCTGAAACATTAAATCAGCATCAAATTCATGTCTAGATTGTTAATTCAACACAAGGGTGCTGACATCAGTGTAAATAGTCTCTTCTTCTGCAGTTTTTTTGTCCCTTGTTCCGGATTTGTAAGATTTCTTGCTTGTGAAGGTTGCTACAGAATAAACCAATGAGTCATCATCTATCTACGGATAAAACAAATAACAGTATATCAAGAAAGTGAAAAAGAAGAAGTAACATTTACATATTTGGATAGAGAAACATACTGCTAAGCTTTCCAGATACATTTTATGTTTGTATACCATACCTGCCTACTTTGCTGAACACCACTGGCTGCAGTATCCATATGAAGATCAACTGTAACTGTATTGTAAAAAAAAAACGGAGCACTGTGTGAATCATTTAGTCCAGTTTTGCAATATATGTTTGACTGATCAGTGTATGAATGACTTTTCTTACCGTTACAACCGTCACAAGATTTTTTCTTCATTTTCTTGATTGAATAAACAAGACCGATGATAACACTCAGACTTAAGGCCAAAGCAGCAGACAGCAGAGAGAGAACTGTATAAGCCTTCTGTACATCACACATGCTGACAGCTGAAACAATATGAAAAGGTGTGAATGATGAATGTTAAGAATGACTGAAAGTGTAATGAAGAGCAATTTATAATTGATGTTATTTGATAAGATGTGACACTACGTTAAGGATAAATAGTAGACACAATAATAATTCCCCCATTAGATAAAAAATTAGAGATGCAGATTCACTTACCGTCATTATCCAATTTTGTTCTATTCCTCCTCAATATCTCCCCACATGTGGTCACAGCACAGTAATAAGTCCCAGCATCAGAGGAGCTGATGTTGTTGCTGGAGATGTTGTAGATACATTTTTGTAAAGACTGAGTATCAAGGCTCTTCTCACTTCGATCAGTACTGTTTCCATGAGTATAAATAAAACTGGGGTGAGATTTATCCAATGTGGCACTGAACCAGTAAACATTGTGTTCTTCTAGACATGTTTTGTTTGCAGAGAGGACTGAACACTGGAGAGTAACAGGGTCTCCTGGCCGAACTGGATCAGATGGAGGGACTGTAGTGATATCTGTAGATGGTCCTGGTCCTTGGAAATAGAAAAAGATAAAAACTTCAATCATTAATTTGTATGTTTAAGTCTGGAAATTATATGAAAATTACAAAGGACACTTTGCTGTATTTACCTTCAACTTTTAGGTTTGTTCCTTTCATGAACATTAACTTTTGTTGTGGTGTTTTCAGACAGATGTAAACTCCAGCATCATTTAGCTTTGCTTTTGTAATACGCAGAACAAATGTTCCAGGTTCTTCGTCAGCTGTAATATGAGTACCATCCTCATAGCCAAATGTTCTTGCTAAGATTTGAGGCACGTTTTCAGGAACAAGTTTAATCCAATACATTGTTCCAGTTAACTGGCGGATACACGTTAGTTTCACATTATCTCCAACACGAACAGTCTTTGTCTCGAAGATCTGATCGTCTGTGCATCCTGAGAAGACATTAAACAAGAATCATATAAGTCGTCCCCTAAATTAATGAAAGAGGATGATGATAATTTAAATATACTGTATATCTGGAGTAAACCTTTTTACATATACTCACGCCCAAATATGTGCATCAGCAGTATATAAAGTATGATGAGCATTTTCTGGTTAATCCACTTGACACTGCAGTTAAATTATACTGAATTAGAGGATGACTTGCCTTAATGTAATTATATCACGGGGGAGGCAACAATGTCAGAGCAACCTGATTGGCCTCTAGCTACGTTGGTGTTTCACCGCACCACAGTGGAAATAATCTCAACAATCTTTCCAAACACATGACACAAAAGCAACAGTGAGCCCCTCTTATCTCATATTTGATTCTTGTTGTGGGTTTCTATAACTGACACTTACAGTAAACAGATCTTTCGTATACAGTCTGCTGTAAATAAAATCTATGAAAACAAGTCTGATCTTGATGTGAAATAATCTCCCACTGTCAGTATTTGGATGGATTCTTCATACTTACGTGAAAATATCATCCAAACTGTTAAAGCCACACACAAATATCTTCAACTTAAACACATATTTTATCTTCTGGGGTCATGTATCAAGTGCATGTGCCCCATCTCCCTTAAAGGGGAACTCCACCAATCAAAATCTGCTTACAGGTGTTAGGGAAAACTGCAGTCTTTTGTGGCTCCACAGGAATCTGCTGCACAGAGTCTCACACTTACCTAATGTATTGTCACTTGAGTCATTGTCAGTTTATGAGGTTTTGTACCCTTTTTGCTAATCAACTTTAATCAGTCATAATGTAATACTAATAAGTTTGCTTATCTCATCAAAAAATGTAGGGTCAGACAGAGTGGTTATTGTGGTTTGAAGTGATGCTGTAAATCACTGACTCTAAAGGTTCACAGCGGGGACTAAGACCTCAAATTCAACCCTAGGATACAGAAGTGAAAGTATGTTTCCCCTTTCTGTAAGTGCAGAAGGGCATGACAGCCGATACTAGGGAGGAAAAAAGTAAAGCAATGCGGGACAGATAGCGGACAGTTATGCATCTCAGCTGTTCCACTGAAGGATTTAGGGTTCCTGTGGGCCAATTAAGAGAAACTGGTCCCAAATTCATTATCTACTTTTGACAGATCATAGACCTGAGTCAACAAGAATCTTAAACCATATGACACGTACACCTATTATATGGAAAATGCCAAAAGTAGGACAAAAGCATCCAATGTGAACCAATGAGGATGTGGCACATAGCATAACCCAAACTGCAAGGTATATAAGGAATTAAAAATGCATATTCAGGGTTTTTTCTACAGAACTTCCAAGTCCACAGCTGTGTATGATTCTTTGCTTTGTCAAATAAAAACTTTAATATTTGAACTCTCAACATCGACCGCATCGCTTTCCTCAGATTTTGAACACAAAAAGTTGCGGCTGAAGACTACAACTTTGCAAAATGAAAAAAGTGTCAGGATGTGCAGTTAGAAAGACCAGTCCTCTGGAGCCTGCTCTTCATCTTTGCTTGAGCCCAGAGGCTAAAGGCTACAGAATGCACCATAATCTGTTAAGTCAAGTTAATAATGTCAAGTTGTATTGTGGGTAATGTAAGCATATGACTTTAATAAGGAAGATGAATGCATGGAATAAAAAAGATGACATTGCATCAGTTTTCATCATTTTTTAAAAACTATCCATTCATTGTCAATCTAAGTGCAATACTAAATCAGTGGATTACTCTTTTTAACACACACACATTATATTGTTTTATACATCTTGTTGTGTCTTGTTGTCATTCACTGTGGAGTTTATAGTGGCCTGGTTTTCAAAATCTCTGAAAAAGATAGTGTGAACTCAGTGTCTTGATTTTGATTCCTTCCATAAACAACCATGATCACAAGATTATGTTCAATGTCAGTGGTTTCAGATGTTCAGTGACATTATTGACAGCACAGTTAAAAAACAGTTAAGGAGAGGAAAAATCATGCTATTATCTATGGAGGGGGAGAACCTGGGAGAAAAATCAAATGAATCCCACAAACACAGAATCAGTCCGGAAATGTGAACTCAGGACCTTGCTGCTGTGGACCTTGCTGCTCTCAAAACTGTTTTATTTCATTAAAAATAAAACTTTTTACTTGAAGTAAAAATACCAACTTAAGTAACATAAAGAAGTCCTCGGCTACCCCACTGGTGAACACCGCGTTAGAACAGGAACACACAATGTTCTCCAGTACAACAACACAAAGTGCTCTGACAGTCAAATTACCTGACAGTCAAATTAAGGTTTCCCTGAATGAAAATACACAATCAGATATACAGAGAGTGAACAGAAGAACAGAGGCACTGTGATAAATACTTTTATGTTCTTTGTGTCCTGCTTTGGACTTTATACTTCCTCTTTTTGCACACACACACACACACACACACACACACACACACACACACACACACACACACACACACACACACACACACACACACATACACTCTCTCTCTCTCTCTCTCTCTCTCTCTCGTTCTCTCTCTCGTTCTCTCTCTTTCTCTTTCTTTCTCACTTATTCACAGTCTGTTTACTGAAACAAATGATGTATGGAAAGTTTAGCATTGTTGTGGTTGGGCTCTTAAAATAAGGTGTGAACTCAAAAGGGGCTGCTCTTCCTGCCTCAGTCTCAGTCTTTAGTCTCAGAAAGCTGCTGTTTTACCAGTTCATCAAGGCAAGTGCAATAACAATACATGATTTTATCATCACAACCATTTACAGGAGTAGGCAGAGGTTTTTGATTTGTATTAATAGTTGCTAAAATAAGTTGGATCTGGGTGAGACCATCATTATTTTGAATGATGGTCACTGGTCATTATGAGTCATATGTTCATAGCATCACGTTACAGAAATTGTTATTGCTTACAAAGTTAAAAATACATTTTCTTTATCATGGGTTGCAAGTATCGTTTTGAGTAGTGAAATGTGTCACAATTAAAGTGAGAGGAAAGTTGCAGCATGTATTTTGCACACTTTGTGAAATGAATCGTATGGTGTCATCCCTCCATTAATTAAAGCAACACGCCCTTACTAGCCCCCTGTATTTTTTCAATGCAAGGCTGTTTCACTATGAATGCCCACTTACTGGCACATTTGCTATATCAAGCAGCTCCACCTCACCTACTCTTCATAAAACTATAGAACCAAAAGGTAAAATACATGGTCATAAAAACAGATCCCTAATTCACATAAAACCTTACATTAACAATAAAAAATGAAGTAAAACTGTGCAAACAAACTACTACACTGTCTTGAGCCTGGTACATTGTATGTGAAGTTTGCCTGGTGTCACTGACGTTATTCTGGTTTCCTCTCATAATCCAGAACCATGTAATATTAAATGACTTAACATAGTTGTACCCCTTTTCGACCAAGGCAGTTTGTGGGCTGGTTTTGAGCTCGTGCCTAATCTCGAACCAGTACCAAAGAGTGTACAATCACACTAAAGTACACTGGTAGTACAGCAAATCTCAATACTCACTTGGTGAGACGGCATGCGGAAAAAGGCGATGAAGAGGCTAGCTCTGCTAGCACAAAGACAGACATACAAGACTTCTTCCAGCCAAAACTAAGCCACAACTCAGCTAGAGCTAAGCTAATAACGGCTTCAATAGCCCGGTTCATTGCTAAAGACTTAAGACCATACTGTGTCGTGGAGAATGAGGGCTTTCGGGACATGATAAAAACTTGTTTAGCTGTTTCTTTGGCTCTAATTTTTGCCAATAGTGAACTTAAATATTGTTTGTTTTTCATTGTCATAGAGGCTTTGTAGAGTTCATACAGTGCAATATGTTACACTAATAAACATGACATGTTTGAATTCACATGTCAAAAGTAACAGATATACTTGTTCTCTAGTCTTTCATAAATCTATTTGAAGGCAAGCAATGCCATATTTATAGTAGTAACTTATGTTAATTCATAATGTAAAATGATTGTCTACTTTAAACAAGGAACTATCAGATTATACCCCATCAAACTGAACCGTACTGTATAGAATCGTATCGTATCGAAATCCTACTGAATCAAATTGAACCGAATCGTTCCCTATTAAAATGTATCGTTTCTGTATCCTATCGTACCCCATGTATCGATATACGTATTGAATCGTCATATATTGGAGAGATGCACCCCTAGTATTTATATATTTAGTTTTAACCCTTAAAACCCTCCCAGCACAAACTAGCACTAGTACTCGGTTCCAGTAGATGCAAGGTGGATAAATGTGAGCTCAAGTGTGTTTGTCTGAATCTGAAACCCTAATATGAAGATTGTATATTTTTAGATTGTCTGTGGTTTCATCATTAAAAACATATTGTATCAGACATGAGCACATCAACAAGAAACTTCAACAGTAATTTAAATTTGTTCTAAACTAAATGTAACATCCTGTTGTAGCTTGTCCTTCCTGGTAACTCAAACCTCACTACACATCCTGTTGTAGCCCACAGTCAGGTTTGTTCTCAGTAAACAGGCTCTGTGGTTGGTCAAAGGGTGGAGAAATGGGCTGTCTCAGTGTTGTCTGTCAGTGCAGCTGTTGTATGTGGCTTTGATCGAGTATTCTAAAGCGAGACTTCACAGTGTGATGTGATACTAATGGCGCTTTTCCACTACACAGTTCCAGCACGACTCGCCTCGACTCGGCTCGCCTCGCCTCATTTTTTTTTTGCATTTCCACTAGGGAAAGTACCTGGTACCTGGTCCTTTTTTAGTACCTGCTCTGGTGAGGTTCCAAGCGAGCCAAGCCGATACTAAATGTGACGTCAACAGACTGCCGGCCACTGATTGGTCAGAAGAGTTGTCGCTGGAAGCGCCATGAGCCGTCCCACATAAGAATAAAACCCAGCATTTTTAAATACTGGTAACAGCGTTACAGCCATACGGCTCAATTTTCTTGCTCTGTGTGTGACAAAAAGCCACATACAGCAGCAAGTACACCACTGCCCCCATGTCCTCCATTGTTTATGTGTTTGTGTCGCGTATAAAACGAAGTCATAGCAGTTTTGCGGAGCCGTGCTATGACGACCCCGCCCACGTTGAGTAGGTACTTTTTTGTAATGGAAAAGGTCTGTTCTGGAACCGTACCGAGGCGAGGCGAGTCGTGCTGAAACTGTGTAGTGGAAAAGCGCCATAAGTAGAGGTGACTGGGACAACCCATGGACATCATAAACACTGGATTTGCAGAAGGGGAAGGGGTCATATAGTTCCAAAAAGCAGGAAAGCAAGAAACTTTCATCTTTCGCAGTGAAGTCAGATAATAGATCATTTTAACAGCAGACAGTTGACTTGTCATAGTAGGAAACTCAAAGGTGCTACTAATAACATTAATGACACCTCTGTTCTGTTCAAGTGAACGGTACTTAATCGGACTAACATTGTCAGACTGCCTGAACACTGACTATCAAGATAATCTTACTATGTTCAAACTATATTGGGTTGATTTGCATATCCATAGCCAGGCAGAGGTACGTTAAAAGTATGTCTTCTTTAATTGACAATGATAATAATAATAATAATAATAATAATAATAATAATAATAATAATAATAATAATAATAATAATAATGATGATGATAACACATTATTTTGTCTTATTATTTATTCATTTTCTCAGTACCTTTCAGGACAAAGCTATATGATGAAACAATATTCGAACATTTCAGGGCTATACATGGAAACAATAAGACAAATGAGAGAAATAAAAGTACAATAATAAAGTGAGCTAATAAACTAATAAAACAGCATAAGCGAGAATACTTTTAAGAGATTACAGATATGTTCATGAAATATACATAACATGTAGTAAGATAACTGAACCTAGTAGGCCTGTTCAAGTCTTGTGAAGCTGTCAATAAATCATTGGCTAGATTGTATTATTTGGCAATTTTCAGGTAAACAAATATTTGTTTTACAAAAAAAGTACAGATCTTATCATTAGCTTTAGAAAAGAGCAGAAACATTTCCTGCCATTTGTCTCTCATATTCGAACAAAGATGGCTGAGTGATGATGAAACAAGTCATCATTTCATTTACTTTTGTTCTCTGTTACTAGAGCACTTTCCCCTTCAGTAAAGACTTATCAGCTGTAAAGATGCATTATCATATTGTAGATGATTTCACATCAAGTAAAATACATTCACTGTAATGTTTAATTACAGTAGATGTGCTATAATGATTAGTATACATTTTGACATGAAAATCAAGCACGCTCAAATGATGGCCTCATTCAAAATAACTGCACCATAGTTGATTCTTCATTAGCTGCATTCTGATTTTTAAAGTACGTATAACTCTTCATTTACAGATATGGATTAAGGCTGGGTGGCCACATTGCAGGTATAATTGATGATTTGACTGACATTGCATTAAGAATTACTTAAGTAATGTGATTATTCCCCACTTACTGCAATAACCTGATCAAAAAAGGTTCACATAATGACATAATGACGTCATTATGGTGGAACTGACAAAAATGCTAATTCAAACCAACAGCCTTGATAACAGCGTTGATCCTTTGTCTTCGTGCTGCTTTTCCATCCTTCATTCCACCACTGCCAGCTTTCATCACGGTAAAGGTGACTGCAGAATACACAAGTGTGTCTTCATCTCTCTGAGGGAATATACTGTATGGCAAAATGTTATTAGATGACAAATGCATACAGTAAAAAGGGCATCCTCACTTTTTAGCAGTAGATAAATCTTACTTTTAAAATCCTTACATGCTGATGCTTCTGTCCACCAGGGTTTGTGGCATCTGTTAACCAACCATTAGGAACCATGTTATAAAAAAATAAAGAAAATGGAAAAAAACAATAATATGTAAAAAATGATTTACCGAGTTTCAATAAACGTTGAATGGGTTGGTAGGTTAACTAACATTCCCTTACCGTTGCAACAATCACAAGACACAAATGAAGAAGATCAGACTTGTAGCCAAAGCAGAACAAATCAGAAACAAAATTGTTTTGGCTCTCAGAGAATCCCACATGTTGACTGCTGAAAAATTATGAAAAGAACAAATAATGAAACTTAATAATTAGTAAAAGATTAATGAAGTGACAATTTTTGTGCTAGTTGATTGATTTTATATTAGATTTATAATTAAACACAAAAATGAGGTAGTTTCACCAATAAGCATATTATGATGCAGTTACCTTCATTGTCCAATTTTGTTCTATTCCTCCTCAATATCTCCCCACATGTGGTCACAGCACAGTAATAAGTCCCAGCATCAGAGGAGCTGATGTTGTTGCTGGAGATGTTGTAGATACATTTTTGTAAAGACTGAGTATCAAGGCTCTTCTCTCTTTGATCACTACTGTTTCCATGAGTATAAATAAAACTGGGGTGAGATTTATCAAATGTGGCACTGAACCAGTAAACATTGTGTTCTTCTAGACATGTTTTGTTTGCAGAGAGGACTGAACACTGGAAAGTAACAGCGTCTCCTGGCCGAACTGGATCAGATGGAGGGACTGTAGTGATATCTGTAGATGGTCCTGGTCCTTGGAAATAGAAAAAGATAAAAACTTCAATCATAAAGTTATATGTTTGAGTCTGGAAATGTTATGAAAATTACAATGGACACTTTGCTGTATTTACCTTCAACTTTTAGGTTTGTTCCTTTCATGAACATTAACTATTGTTGTGGTGTTTTCAGACAGATGTAAACTCCAGTATCATTTAGCTTTGCTTTTGTAATACGCAAAGCAAATGTTCCAGGTTCTTCGTCGGCTGTAATATGAGTATCATCCTCATAGCCAAATGTTCTTGCTAAGATTTGAGGCACGTTTTCAGGAACAAGTTTAATCCAATACATTGTTCCAGTTAACTGGCGGATACACGTTAGTTTCACATTATCTCCAACACGAACAGTCTTTGTCTCGAAGATCTGATCGTCTGTGCATCCTGAGAAGACATTAAACAAGAATCAAATAAGTCGTCCCCTAAATTAATGAAAGAGAATGATGATAATTTAAATATACAGTATATCTGGAGTAAACCTTTTTACATATACTCACGCCCAAATCTGTGCATCAGCAGTATATAAAGGATGATGAGCATTTTCTGGTTAATCCACTCGACACTGCAGTTAAATTATACTGAATTAGAGGATGACTTGCCTTAATGTAATTATATCACGGGGGAGGCAACAATATCAGAGCAACCTGATTGGCCTCCAGCTACGTTGGTGTTTCACCGCACCACAGAGGAAATAATCTCAACAATCTTTCCAAACACATTACACAAAAGCAACAGTGAGCCCCTCTCACCTCATATTTGATTCTTGTTGTGGGTTTCTATGATTGACACTTACAGTAAACATGATATAACTTTAATATAAAATATCTCGGCTGTAAATAAAATCTACAAAAACAAAAAAAGGGGGATTTAAAAAAAATCTGATGGCAGTTATGACAGCTAATCTTGATGTGAAGTCTCCCACTGTCAATATTTGTTTTACTTATCTGAAAAAAAGCAGGAATTAGGGGCAAGTATATGGATCGGGGTGACTTTCTCAAGGGTCAAATTATGATGACCAGATGACTGGGTCAGCGCTGTAGCATAAAATGCTGAAAAAGTGCTATGCTGCTATGATAGGTGTAAGAACATACAGTGCACCACAGTTTGCTGCATAAGGGGTTGCGTAGCTGCAGACCGGTCAGAGTGCCCGTGCTGACCACTTTCCACTGCTGAAAATGCTTACAATGGGCATGTGAGCATCAGAACTGAACCATGGAGCAATGGAAGAAGGTGGCCTGGTCTGATGAATCACATTTTCTTTTGTATCAGATGTGTGTTCATTGTTTACTTGGGTAAGAGATGGCACAAGAAAGCATTATGGGAAAAAGGCAAGTCAGTGGGATGCAGCGTGATTACCTAAACATTTTTGCAGACCAAGTACACCCCTTCATGGCAACAGTATTCCCTGATGGCAGAGGCCTCTTTCAGCAAGATAATGCTGTCTGTTCCATTGTTTTAATGTTTTGGCTGATGAGTGTATGTGACCCATTTCCCTTAAAGCAGAACAACACCAACTTTACGCACCAAAATCTGTTTATGGGTATTGGAGAGAACTTCTATATGTGTGAAAAACGTTTGTATAATTTGATGTATATTAATGTAAATAATTTGGGGATTGAGAGTATGTTGCACAGAGTCTCATACATTACCTGAAGTGATATCACTTGAGTCAGTGTCAGTTGTGGCTGATGGCCACAAGTCTGAGAATGAAAAAACTCTCAGGGTGTGTAGTTAGAAAGACCAGTCATCTGTAGCCCGCTCCTCATCTCTGCTTGAGCCCAGCGGCTAAAGGTTACATTAATCACTACTTACATAACCCAGCCTAATCTGCACAGTCAAGACATGAATCAATACATATTGCATTGTGGGTAACGTAGGCATATGGTATTAACAAGGAAGATGAAAGCATGGAATGTTGATTGTGCCATGTTGATTTTCGTCCTTTTTTAAAAACTATCCATCATCAATCTGTCAATATTCTAATAGTGCAATACTAAATCTAAAGTGGATTACTCTTTTTAACACTATATGGCACATTGTATTGTTTTTACATATTGTTGTGTCTTGTTGTCATTCATTGTGGCACTTATGAAGGAAAGATGGTGCCATATATCCAAAGAAGGGCAGACTATGTGAAATCTGTACAGTAATTCACAACTCGTGAAAGCGCATCTCAGAGTTTGCATTTGTAACTTCTGATCCGCAAAACTGTAAAAAATAAAAAATTGCAAGCGTAAATCACAACTTGTGAAAGCGCATCTCAAAGTTTGCATTATCCTTCCTTCATAGGCACTACCATTGTAGTATATTATTTCTCATTTCTTAATTGCAGGCTTCTTTGTGAGGCTGTAAGACAGCGTGGGCCATGCATTACATTCCAGTCCACTGAGCTAAAGAGCAGTGCTAACCTTTTAAGGTAAACCTATAGCAGTGGGATACATGAGAGGAATAAACAGAACCTT
The DNA here is from genome assembly GCF_963691925.1 of Scomber scombrus. NCBI lineage: Eukaryota > Metazoa > Chordata > Actinopteri > Scombriformes > Scombridae > Scomber > Scomber scombrus. The sequence continues at coordinate 12,551,431 of NC_084978.1, forward strand.
GTAAGGGGTTTTGGGGTTGTATAACATTGAATGGTGGAGGGATACCATATATGATGTTCATGTGTTGTGTAGCTGTTGGATGACATAGATTTCCATAGGAGTATAAAATAACAATTGAAGCCAACACCCAGTTTGAGAGGAAATCAGAAGAGATGATATTGGAAAGGAACCTCTCCGTAGCTTAATTTGACCATTTAGATTCTCCCGCTGTATTTAGACAGTGTATTTGATTTGTTAATAAAGAAAACTAAAAAGGAACAGAGACGTGTGCTTGATGTCATTCTCGTCACCCTGGGTAGTAGTGTTTATTTAATTATATTCACGACACCATATTTATGGGATTTTGTAACCTGGTTTCCAAAATCCCTGAATAGAGTGTAAAATAAATAGTCTGAACTACTGTAAAAAATGGCACTAAATTCTGAGTTTGATCTCAGTGCCATTTTTTACAGTAGGGTTAAGACATGGTTAATGTGAGACAACTACATGTTTTGATTTAAGGGCCAAAATGTGAACTTAAGACCTTGCCAGTGTGAGGCAGCAGTAAACTTTTCACTTGCGGTAAAAATATGGTGAACACACTAGTTAGAACAAGAACAAAAAAACCCACCACACATATATTGAGAGTGGACAGAAGATCAGAAGCCCTGTGATAAATACTTTTATGTTCTTCGTGTCCTGCTCTGCGCACACACACACACACACACACACACACACACACACACACACACACACACACACCCATGCACGCACTCTTTATCTCTATCTCTCTCTCTCTCTCTCTCTCTCTCTCTCTCTCTCTCTCTCTCTCTCTCTCTCTCTCTCTCTTTCTCTCTTTTTCTCTCTCTCTCTCTCTCACTTAGTCATAGTCTGTTCACTGAAACACTGATGTATGGAAAGTTTAGCATTGTTGTGGTTGGGCTCTTAAAATAAGGTGTGAACTCAAACGTGGCTGCTCTTCCTGCCTCAGTCTCAATCTTTAGTCTCAGAAAGCTGCTGTTTTAGCAGTTCATCAAGGCAAGTACAATAACAATATATGATTGTATCATCACAACTATTTACAGGAGTAGGCAGAGGTTTTTTGATTTTTAGAAAGGAAATCCTTCCTCATAGCACCATGTTACAGAAATTCTTGTTGCTTACAAAATTAACAATACAAATTAACTACACCAGTGAAAACAAACTACTAAATTGTAAATTCTCTTTGGGTATCTTTGAGTCTTGAGCCTGGTACATTGTGTTTGACATTTGCCTGGTGTCATTGACTTTATTCTGGGTTTCTCCCATAATCCAGAACCATGTAAGGTTAAATGACCTGACATAGGTGTAACCATAAACTGTATATATAATGGACGTAACATCCATGACGTCACCCATTGGTTTGTGGACTGCTGCTCGGAAGCCAATAGTTTCGGATCTGGGCAGCGCCATCTTGAAAATTTCCGGTGCATGCCGGGAAAAATAAAAACACAGATTCTACTTATATGGGCATAAGGAGGTGCATGAGGCGCCCTCCTGAACCTGTGAACCAATCAACCTGTCAATCACGACGTAGCCACGCCCTAATGCATACCCTGCTTTATCATCAAATATAAAATCAGGGAGGCCAAAATTTCACAAATGAACATCATACTGCATTGAAGAAGGCTTTAAACTAGCGATTGAGACCATAAACACATTTTGAAAACGTTTACTGAGTTTAGAAATCAAGTGAGAAGTTGGTGAATTCTCCATTGACTTGTATAGGGACGGAAGTCCTTTTGACACCAAAACGGTCGCCCCCTGGTGGCCTTTTGATAGAATGCAGTTTGGCATCATTTCAGAGGACCGGAACTCCCAGCCTGGATGTAACCCTAACCCACTTTTTAATCAAGGCAGTTTGTGGGCTGGTTCTAAGCTGGTGCCTAATCTCGAACCAGTTCTCGAACCAGTTGTGTCTCAATAGCTGAGGAACCGCCAGAGCGGTGCAAACACTTTGGTGGTCTAGAAAAAAGAACTGCTTAAATCAGGATCTGCAGGTGGGATTGACCAACCAAAGGTTGCTACAAAGCTAGGTGATTGGGATTCCAGCACTAGTGCGAAGATGAAAGGATAAACCCCCACACGTGCAGTGGGAGAGGTCAAGTGCTGCAATCTTGAATTTGGCAGAAGCAGTAGATTTAAGTTCAATCAGCACTCACAGGACAGAGTCCGCCCCCTGACTCTTGATGGATAAAGTTGACAGGTTTATTAATGTTGCTGCAGCAAGTTCCACTATGGATAAATGAAAAAATATATGAATAAATAATCAAATTATAAATAGATAAATAAATGTGTAAACAAATGTAAATATATATTTAACATTTAAATATTTAATGTCTCATTTATTTAGTGATTTATATATTTATGACAACAGGTCAGCATTGAATTACATAATTTATTTATTGATTTATTGAAGAATATAAATATGATTATAGATTAGTTTCAGCCCTTAAAAACCTTCATACACCTTTGTTGTTTTGCTTGAAATTCATCTTCTTTTTTCCATTTTATGGTTAACCAGCATCAAGGCGCATTACCATCACCTACAATGTGGTGTGTGAAGTGCTTGAAGTTGGCCCATGTAAAAGCAAACTGGTTCTTAGAAGGTGCACTAGTTGAACGAGCTGTGAACCAGCACTCGTACTCGGTTCCAGTAGGTGCAAAGTGGATAAATGTGAGATCAAGTGTGTTTGTCTGAATCTGCACAGTGATAGACCGACAGCCAGTCAAAATTAATGTTGAATTAATTGATACATTTATATTAAAATGAAAAGAAAACATACACTAATATGAAGATTGTATATTTTTAGATTGTCTGTGGTTTCATCATTAAAAACATAATGTATCAGACATGAGCACATCAACAAGCAACTCAAACAGTCATTGAAATTTGTTCTAAACTAAATGTAACATCCTGTTGTAGCTTGTCCCTCCTTATAACTCAAACCTCACTACACATCCTGTTGTAGCCCACAGTCAGGTTGTTCTCAGTAAACACATGCTCTGTGGTTGGTCAAAGGGTGGAGAAATGGGCTGTCTCAGTGTTGTCTATCAGTGCAGCTGTTGTATGTGGCTTTGATCGATGTGATACTAAGTAGAGTGACTGGGACAACCCATGGACAGCATAAACAAAGAATTTGCAGAAGGGGAAGGGGTCATATAGTTCCAAAAAGCAAGAAAGCAAGCAGCTTTCATCTTTTGCAGTGGAGTCAGATAATAGATCATTTTAACAGCAGACAGTTGACTTGTCATAGTAGGAAACTCACAGTTGCTACTAATAACATTAATGACACCTCTGTTCTGTTCAAGTGAACGGTACTTAATCGGACTAACATTGTCAGACTGTCTGAACACTGACAACCAAGATCATTTTATTGTATGTTCAAATAATATTGGTTTGATGAGATTTGCATATCCATAGCCAGGCAGAGGTACATTAACAGTATGTCTTTAATTGACAATGGTAGTAATAATAATAATGATGATAACACATATTATTTTGTATTATTATTTATTTATTTTTTCAGTACCTTTAAGGACAAAGCTATATGACGAATGAATATTCAAACATTTCATTGCTAACATGGAGAAAATAAGACAAATCAATCAAATAAAAATACAAAAATAAAATGAGCCAATAAACTACAGATGCATAAAAAGAGAGCTTACAGATATTTTCACATGAAACATACACAACATGCAGTAAAAGTACTGAATCTTTTAGACCTGTTCATTTCTTGTGAAGCTGTCAATAAATCGCTGCCAATAACTTTTTAAGATTGTATTATTTGGCAATTTTCAGGTAAACAAGTATTTGTTTTACAAAAGCTGACAGATTGTAACATTAGCTTTAGAAAAGAGCAGAAACATTTCCTGCGGTGTTGTCTCTCATCTTAACAAAGACAGCTGCATGATGATCAAACAGGTCTATGACTTACTTTTGTTTTCTGTTACTTGAGCACTTTCCCCTTCAGTAAAGACGCATCAGCTGTAAAGATGTATTATCGGATTGTGGATAATGTCACATCAGGTAAAAGAAATTTGCTGTAACATTTAAATACAGTATGATGTGTATGTGCTACAATGATTAGTATAAATTTTGACCTGAAAATCAAGCAGGCTCAAATTAAGGCCACATTAAAATAACTGCACCATAGTTGATTCTTCATTAGCTGCATTCCGATTTTTAAAGTATGTATAACTCTTCATTTACAGATATGTATTAAAAATAAATAGTTTAGATGTTAGGTGGCCACATTGCAGATAGTATTGATGATTTGACTGACATTGCATTTAGAATTACTTAAGTAATGTGATTATTCCCCACATATTGCAATAACCTGATCAAAAAAGGTTCACATAATGACATAGTGACATTATTATGCTGGAACTGACAAAAATTCTAATTTAATCCAACAGCCTTGATAACAGCGTTGATCCTCTTGCTCTGCTGCTTTTGCATCCTTCATTCCACCACTGCCAGCTTTCATCACGGTAAAGGTGACTGCAGAATAAACACGTGTGTTCTCATCTCTCTGAGGAAATATATGGCAAAATGTTATTAGATAACAAATGCATACAGTAAAAAAGGCATCCTCACTTTTTAGCAGTAGATAAATCTTACTTTTAAAATCCTTACATGCTGATTCTTCTGTCCACCAGGGTTTGTGGCATCTGTTAACCAAACAATAGGAACTATGTTATAATCAAATTAATAAAGAAATTGACAATAAACAAGGATAAGTGAAAAATTATTTACTGGGTTTCAATAAACGTTGAATGGGTTGGTAGGTTAACTAACATTGCCTTACCGTTGCAACAATCACAAAACACTTTCATCAAACAAATGAGGACGGTCAGACTTATAGCCAAAGCAGAACAAATCAGAAATAAATTTGTTTTGGCACTCGCATCATCCAGGTGGACTGCCGAAAAAGTATGAAAAGAACAAAAAATGAAATAATTAGTAAAAGATTAATGAAGAGTAATTAAACTTTAATATTTTTTTGATAAAGTGACACATTTTGTGCTAGTTGATGGATTCAATAACAGATTTATAATTAAACACAAAAATGAGTTAGTTTTACCAGTAAGCATATTATGATGCAGCTACCTTCGTTGTCCATTTTTGTTCTATTCTTTCTCAATATCTCCCCACATGTGGTCACAGCGCAGTAATAAGTCCCAGCATCAGAGGAGCTGACGTTATTGCTGGAGACGTTGTAGATACACTTCTGTAAAGACTGAGCATCAAGGCTCTTATCACTTTGATAGCCACTCGTAAATGCAGTTGAATTATAATGTAGTAGAATATGATTCGCTTTAATATATTCAAGGGGGAGGGAACAATCTCAGAGCAACCTGATTGGCCTCTTGCTACGTTGTTTTTTCACTGTGACACATCTATCTTCTGAAATACGACACAAAACCAACAGTGAGCCCCTTTGACCTAATATTTTCTATAATAGTCCTAATAGTTTCTATTACTGACAGTTACGGTAAACATTTACAATATGTCTATATATATTTTAGACAGCGAGTGAACAGTTACTTCTTGAGGTTGATGTGTTTGAAGCAGGAAAAATGGACATGGATCTGAACGACTTTGACAAGGGCCAGATCTTGATGACTAGTTGACTGGGTTAGTGGTAGGTCTTGTGGGGTATTCCAGGTATGGAATGGTCACTACCTAACATTTCCTTGCTAACGTGGAAAAATAAGACAAATCAATTAAATAAAAATACAAAAATAAAATGAGCTAATAAACTAATGAAACAGATGCATTAAAAGAGAGAATACTTTTAAGAACTTGCAGATATGTTCGCATCAAACATAGACAACATGCAGTAAGAGAACTGATACGTGTAGGCCTGTTCAAGTCTTGTGAAGTTTCAATAAATCATTGGCTATAACTTAAAAAAATTGTATTATTTATGGAGAACCTTGGTAGCCGATTGGTTACTGCGCACGCCACATAATGGCAGTGTCCCTGGTTCAATTCTGGCAAGGGACCTATGCTGCAGGTCATTCCCCTCTCTCTCTCTCTCACTGTTTCCTGGCAGCCTCTCTGCCATGCACATCAAAAATAAAGACAAAAAAGCCAGAAAATAAATATTTAAGAAATAAAGATTTTATTAGTTATCAATGTTCAGGTAAACAAATATTTGTTTTACAAAAATTGACAGATTGTAAAATCAGTTTTAGAAAAGAGCAGAAACATTTCCTGCCATGTTGTCTCTCATCTCCAAACAAAGCTGCATGATGATGAAACAGGTCTATCGCTTTATTTTGTTCTCTGTTACTAGAGCACTTTCCCCTTCAGTAAAGACTTATCAGCTGTAAAGATGCATTATCATATTGTGGATGATGTCACATCAAGTAAAATAAATTGACTGTAATGTTTAAATACAGTAGATGTGCTATAATGATTAGTATACATTTTGATGTGGAAATCAAGCAGGCTCAAATTATGGCCACATTAAAATAACTGCACCATAGCTGATTCCTCATCAGCTGCATTCTAATTTTTAAAGTACGTATAACTCTTCATTTACAGATATGGATTAAAAATAAATAATTTAGAGGTTGCTGCGATGGACTGGCGACTTGTCCAGGCTGTACCCTGCCTCAAGCCCAATGACAGCTGGGATTGGCAGCTCCTTTTTTCCACCAGGTTTTGTGGCATCTGTTAACCAAACATTAGGAACTATGTTGTAAAAAAATATAAATACAGAAAATGATAATAAACAATGATATGTAAAAAATGATTTACTACTTTTTTAACAAATTAATATTTAATATTGCAGTAGTTTGAACAACATTCCCTTACCGTTGCAACAATTACAGTTTTTCCAGATCCAACGAATGAGGAAGATCAGATATATTTCCAAAGCAACACCAATCAGTAACAAAATTAGTTTGCCACTCACATCATCCAACATGTTGACTGCTGAAAAGGAAATAATTAGTAAAAGATTAATTAAGTGTAATTAATGAATTAAAGATTAATTAAGTGTAATTAATCTTTAAATATTTTTTGATAAAGTGACATTTTTTCTGCTAGTTGATGGATTTCAGATCAGATTTCTAATTATTAGAAATAATAATTTATAATTGATGTTATTTGATAAGATGTGACAGTACATTAAAGATAAATAGTAGACACAAATATGGCAAGTCCCCCATTTGATAGACATATTAGAGAAGCAGATGCAGTTACCTCCAGGGTTGAGTTTTGTTCTATTCTTTCTCAATATCCCCCCACATGTGGTCACAACACAGTAATAAGTCCCAGGATCAGAGGAGCCGACGTTGTTCCTGGAGATTCCCGGCAGTTAAATTATATTATATTAGAAGATGATTCACCTCAATATATTCAAAGGGGAGGGAACAATCTCAGAGCAACCTGATTGGCCTCTTGCTACGTGTTTATTCACCGCACCACAGAGGAAATAATCTCAACTATCTTTTGAAACACATGACACAAAACCAACAGTGAGCCCCTCTCACCTCATATTTGAATCTTGTTGTGGGTTTCTATTACTGACACTTACAGTAAACATGATATTGCTTTCGTTTACAATATGGCATTCATGCGCATGTTACTTTGACATGTACAACCTACATGTACCACCTACCTAAATGTTGTTGCAGACCAAGTACACACCTTCACAGCAACAGCAACACCCTGATGGCAGTGGCCTCTTTCAGCAGGATAATGCACCCCGCCAAAATGCAAAATATGTCCAGGAATAGTTTGAGGGACATGACAAAGAGTTCAGTGTGTTGCCTTGGCAACCAGATTCCCCAGATCTCAATCCGAGTATCTGTGGGATGTGCTGTACAAAAAAGTCAGATCCATGGAGGCCCCACCTCAGAGCCTTCAGAGGTTTTTTGGAGTCCATGCATCAACGGGTCAGAGCTGTTTTGATATGAGACACAGGGGGCACAAAGGGGATCTACACAATATCAGGCAGGTGGTTTTAATGTTTTGGCTGATTGGTGTATGTGTCCAATTTCCCTTTAGAGGGGAACAACACCAATTTAACACATAAAACATCTGTTTATTTGTTTTATCTGAGTTTGCTGCACAGAGTCTCATAAATTACCTAAAGTAATGTCACTTGAGTCAGTGTCAGTTGGGGCTGAAGGCCACAAGTTTGAAAATGAAAAAACTCTCAGTGTGTGTAGTTAGAAAGACCAGTCATCTGTAGCTTGCTAACTATCTCTGCTTGAGCCCAGCGGCTAAAGGTTACATTAATACTACTACACTACTAGCATAACCCACCCTAATCTGCACAGTCAAGTGAATCAAGACAGGTTGCATTGTGGGTAATGTAGGCATACGGTTTTAATAAGAAAGATGAAAACATGGAATTAAAAGACGAGATCGCTGGTTGTGCCATGTTGATTTTCATCCTTTTTTTTAACTATCCATCGTCAATCTGTCAATGTTTTAGGAGTACAATAATAACTCAGTGGATTACTCTTTTTAACACTATATGGCACATTGCATTGTTTTGTACATCTTGTTGTGTCTTGTTGTCATTCACTGTGACACTGCCATATTCATGGGATTTTGTAACCTGGTTTCCAAAATTCCTGAATAGAGTATAAAAAAGATAGTTTGAGATTATTGTTTTGATTTTGAGTCCTTCCACAAACTCCCTAGATCATGTTCAATGTCGTTGATTTCAGATGTTCAGTGCCATTTTTTACAGCAGGGTTACAACATGGTTAACGTGAGACAACTGTATGTTTTGATCTATGGACGGGGGAGAACATCCAATTAAATCCCATAAATAAAGAATCAGGGCTGAGTTTAAGGCCTCGCTAGTGTGACATCAGGTTTATCACAAAGAGACTACGGCAAAATATTTTTATTTCATAAAAAAAGGAAACTGAATATGGTGAAAACACTAGTTAGAACAAGAATAGGACCACACAATGTTCTCCAGTACAACAACACAAAGAGCTCTGACAACAAAAATGACCTTAGAGTCAAATTAAGGATTACCTGAATGAGACATATAATACACAGTGAAATATACAGAGAGTGAACAGAAGAATAGAAGCCCTGTGATAAATACTTTCATGTTATTTTTGTCCTGCGCACACACACACACACACACACACACACACACACACACACACACACACACACACACACACACACACACACACACACACACACACACACACACACACACTTTCATTCTCAGTCTGTAGTCTCAGGAAGCTGAGCTTGGGCACAGTTATTTTACGTGTTGATCAAGGCGGGTGCAATAACAATACATGATTGCATCATCACAACAATGAGCAGGAGTAGTATTGACAGTTGCTGAGAGATGTTGGATCTGGCTGATACCAGTGACCATTATTATTTTTAATGGGATCACTTTGAGGGTGCTGATGCAAGTGATCTGGCAAAATAGTTGAACCCGACTCAGCCCCCCTGAGTTCTACAATTCTTCATCTTAGCATTACAAATGATTGCTCCCCGAGAAGACATTAAACAATAAACCTGGTACCCTCTCTGTCTCTCTCACCCTTCATTATAAAAGGATGACAATACTTTAAATATATATCTGGAGTGAATCTGACCTTTCTACATATAGTTAGGCCCAACTTTAAGCATCAGCAGAGCATCAGATTATATATATATATATATATATATATATATATATATATACACACACATTATAATCAGCATTTACTAATCCACTCAAGACTGCAGATAAATTATAACTGTATTAGAAGATCATTCATTATGTAATCAAGCATTCAGGAGCTCCTCTCATCTTGTATTTGATTCTCATCGTGGGTTTCTGACACTTACAGGAAACATGACAGATATTTTGTTTGAATTATCTCTAAACTTGATGTGAACTTATCGCCCATTGTTAATATTTGAATGGACTCTTGTTCTCACAGTCACTCAGATGAACATCTAAGCTTTTGCAAGAACACACAATTTTTTTAAATTTCACTATATTTACTGTACTTACTGCCTCCAAATCTGGTAAAATAAAACAACGTGTAGCATAGCTGAGGCATTTTAAAGCTGAAGTGACGACCTCTGCCTTAATTATTGTCTCTTTGTCATGTTGGATCATATATGCTGTGAATTAATATATGTAATAATGAATGTAATGATGTAAAAAAAAAAATTGTAACAGAGCATTGTAGGCTTAGAAAATCCACAAATATGTACATTTACTCTTTATTAAAACAATTGACATGGAGCAAATATAGAACATGAAAAGGAATGATGTAAGCATGTATACATTTAGATATCTGTATGAATATAAGTATAGTCATCCAAATGGGGATAGGTGCCCATATGCATACATGCATAAAGGCATATGGGCGCTCTCAACAAAGTTAGAGAGAAATCCATCACATTTATTTATGTAGACTCTCAAAGGTCAGTCCTGTAAATTTAACCACAAGTTTTTTATGGGCACATCTGTTGTCAGCATTTAACTTGGGAGTAAATACTTTCATCAGTCATCTCTTTTTTCTTCCAACCTGCTGTTGCTTTCCTCTTAGAGAAATGCAAACCAGCATAGTCCAGATCATCTTCATTCTGTGCAGAAAATTAAAGCTCATTTTAAAGTCAAGTTGTTAAATAGTATAATTAGGAAACATATTAATAAAATAACAAACATGATTCTGTGTCATTACTTACACTCTCATGTCCTGGTTGGCTCAAGTTGGCATTTCTGACTTGCAAAGAGGCGCTTTCTATTCCTAGTGATGATAAAACAAACAGTAATATTATGTCCGTTCTCTGACTTTTTAGTAGTAATCCTCAACTGGTTCAACAACTTCAATTAAAAATAAATCAATAAAAGTGATAACTGTTGGAAAACTTCCTCATTGTTTACTGTAAAGTGAAACATGATCTGTAGATTATTGACTGACTAATTATTGTAGATTATTTACTGCTATATTGATCCATGAATTGACACTATGCAAAATTACAGACTTTACAGACAACATTTACCTTTAAACTGTGCACACACCGCCCTTGGAGTTCGGTAACAGATGAAAATAATATTTCCAGTCATAGAAATGGCCAAACACACTACTGCTATCACCAGTCCAGTAAATTCATAACTTGTTGTTTGCTCTAGGTGAAAAAGAAAGCAATATGTCAGTGACTTTGTAATAAAAGGAGACTTATCAGTCATGATGTTAACATATTTTCGATATATCCTCCAGTATTGAACACAAGGATCATACCGATTTGCAGTTTTGTTCCATTTCCAAATAATATCTTTCCGCATGTGGCCACAGCACAGTAATAAGTCCCAGCATCAGAGGAGCTGATATTTTTAGAGAAGTGATAGTCACAGCTCTTCAGACTGTCAGGTCCTTTGTCACATTCATCAGGGGTACTTCCATCAGTGTAGATGATGTCTTGGTTAGATGCATCTGATCCGGTTCTGAACCAGTAAACACTGTGTCCTCCTGGACACGTCTTGTTCCCAGAGTCAGAGAGGACTGAACACTGGAGAGTCACAGAGTCTCCTGGATGGACGGGATCAGATACTGCCGGCTGCTGAACAACAGTATAGTTTGATGTCCTTTCAGTGTTTCCTATGTAATACAAAACTGTTAAAAGTTTGGGCTCTCTGAGCACATTTTGATATATTAAAAGTAGTTCAAAAGTAATGTAAACATTAAAAAACGTGACACAATAATCTGCTGAAATAATATCAAATGAGGATTTGTAATATTCATTACATGTTTTCCAGAGGTAAGATAAGAACTGGGTGAAACCTCCATGAGGAGTAAAATGACAATTTCATAGTTAAATGTATTTACACTGTATAATGAAATTGAAATTCTCTCAAAAATGATTGGTGACAGCACAATAAGTGGAACTATTTACACAGTGCAGTTTCAAGTAGTTAAAGTGAATCCCAAAACATTGAAAAAAGATCACATAATTACCTTTTATTGACAAATAGGTCCCACTCCAAATATTCTTCAACCAATCCATGACTGCACAGTGATACATTCCCTCGTCTTCTTGAATTGTCCTCAAAATTGTGAGTTTGCTAATATTCCTAGGAATATTTACCTCTCATCTAGAGGCAACAAACTCTGGAGCATATTTAGGTTTTACATGTTTCCTCTCTGACACAATTAATTTCAGATTATCCCCGACATTCTGCTTGTACCAGCAGATTTTTTCAAAATCAAAGTTTTCATCAGGCAAAACACACGTGAATGTCACAGGTTCACCGAGTTGTACTGTGATCACTGGAATCAGCGTATCTAGATTAAAGGAAAACACACAACACATGAAACAGTAAAGGACAAACAGTGTATAATGTAAAAAATCTTGATAATTTGTAATTTGATAGCACTTACATCCTTGATGAAGGAGAAGCAATGTAACGCACAACAGGATCATCTTGACATTGCCTTTTATTAGGAAGCCTGTTGGTATTTAAGTAAACAAAAGAGGTGAGACGGTTGTGATAGGTTAGACTGTCAAATGCATCTGATTGGTTATCACAGAATATCCAGTCAAAGGGCATTTCCTGTCTTATCTTTCATCCACTTAACTTATTGATGTTACTAAAGATTTATGTTGATCTGAATTTCATCAACTTGTCAAAGATTTATTCTCAACTTTGAGTGTTTTTAATTTATTAATTCAACATTATCAATTCTTGGTAAAATATCCACTGACAGATATTTCTGGCTAAAAGAAAACAAGATGTGTCCACAACCATGCTATCTTCTCAGTGAGGCTAATGGAAATGCCATTAACTTTGCAGGAAGTTGAAAAAACTAAAGTATTGGACAAAGTTCAGTTTTGACATGGTAATGGCCACAGAGGAAATGTTAATGAAAGACCAAAGTTATTACACTTCCTGAGTGAGACATGAATGTATGTACCAAATGTCATGGCAGCCCATCCAATAATTGTTAAGACATATCACACGATTAGACATCATCTGGAGAAAATTAATGTTTGTATCTAATTTTACAACAACCCACCTCATAGCTCTTGAGATATTTCAGAGTAAAAGTGATAGACCAACCAACTGACATTTCTACACACACCACAATTTTTTTTTTTTTTGGGGGGGGGGGGGGGGGGGGGGGGGGTGGTGCAGCAAGCAGTACTCAGACAATAACTTCCTGCCCTTGAAATTTGACATTGTGGTATTTTGGTGGTCAGCACAGAGTGTATGGCGCACACATGTGGGAGGAGAGAAATATGGAGGTTGGAGGTTTATTCAAATGAGGCAGTGAATAGCACTTGGAAATGTATTTTTTCAGTTGTGCTGAAAATAGATTAAAAACAAAGTCACTCAAATACTTAATTTTTTAATCAGACATTCTCTACCGGAAGATGTATTTTAACCCACATTAATAAATTATATTTAATGGGATTCAAGTCTTTGCCGCTTAAACTCCATGAGGAAATCATCCCAGAGGTGGTGAGTTGAGGTGAACTAACGATGAAGTGTGACGTTTTGCTATTTGTTGACAAGAGTGACAGGTGACAACTCAAATTAAGACCACGCCCCTTGGACATTGACAGCTAGGAAATAGATGAGCATGTGTGAGAGAGAGAAGGCTGGAAGAGTTAACCGCCAGAATGGTTTATGGAGTACAGTCTTCCTGATTGAACTTTCACTAAGCTTCATATCTGTTTCTGTCACTCAATTTCTTAATGTTTTAATCATACACTCTCCAACAGTAGATGTATTTTAATCCACAATAATAAATTATGTTTAATGGGATTAAAGCTGCAGTCGGTAACTTTGAGGAGAGAGAGGACGTAGCGTCAAATTTGAAGAAGTACAACTTTCAGATCCCTCCCCCTCCCTCTCCGCTGCACTCCTGCTCTGCCTCCAAAGTCCCTCCCCCAGAGGAGGCTACCTCCGCAAACGTCTTCCCTGTCGCCTGGGCAACAACGCTAGTAATAAAACCAATTCTTCCTCGAGATCAAGGAGCTCCAACTCCAAACACGCACGCTCTTCCTCGGTCGCCATTGTTTACTGTGACCAAAGATAAACAAGGATACGGATATGACTCCTCTTTTATAGACCACACACACACACACACATCACACCCCCTAGCGGCATGGCGGTGAATTGCAGAGCAACGCGTTCCCTCGACGCAGGGACTATAAATGGTCAACGACGGCGTCAGGGCACTGGCGTAGCTACTCCGTCGACGTAACGCAGAAGTATAAATCAGGCTTTAAGGCTAAGTTATGCTTCTGCGCCGTAGCTACGCTGTCGGAACTGTCGGAGGAACTGACGTTTTGAGCGGACCAATCAAAGCCCTTGCGGTCCGCGTTGCCGTGACGGAGGTGGAGGTGCTCGTCAGCCTACGGCGAGAGCTCTGCGGTAGCTACGTCGTCGTTCCAATACAGAAGCATACATTAGGCTTTAAGCCTGATTTATACTTCTGCGTTACGTCGACGGAGTGGCTACGCCAGTGCCCTGACGCCGTAGTTGGCCATTTATAGTCCCTGCGTCGAGGGAACGCGTTGCTCTGTTGCTCCTTGTTTATCTTCCGGTCACAGTAGCATGGTTTTTTTGTTTTTTAGAGCATGTAGCATTGTGCTATGTGCGTTATGTGCGCTAATAACAGAAAACACATACCTTTTGTTCATTATTAATAATAATGGCGGTTGTTTAAACTTGAGCTAATTCTACTTGCTAAATCATACGCTATGTGTTAGCTCAGTCTGTGTGTTCGTTAAATGAAAGGATAGGAGAAGATGAGCGGTCTCACAGGCTATTTTATTTAGCAGTAAATGAATAAAACATACAGAGCTCTGGGTCGAGATCTTCCTGTCCCTGATGAACAACAGTGTGTGTCAGTTCATGAAGTCCGACTGCTCTCCTTTCCCTGACCCCTTTTATACAAAAATACAATCAGATATAATGTGTGAGGTGCTGTCGTCTCCTGATTGGCTGTTGATCTGACTCCATCCTCCATCTTCTCACAGTCCAGGATATGTGATCTTCCTGTGACCTCCTTAACTGAAACTACACAATCACCAGACCTCCTGTGGGGGTTTTATGGTTAGTTCTTCTGAAACTACACAATCACCAGACCTCCTGTGGGGGTGTTATGGTTAGTTCTGCATTGTTTAACAAAGGATGGTCAGGGCTCTGACTGAATGTTTGACCCCGCTCTCCTGTTAATAATAAACCTTTAACCTATGCAAGTGGGACGTGTCAACATCCAGAATCTACCTATTTACTTACACTTCAGGGTAAACTGTCTTCATGCATTCTTATTACACAACAAGCTTACTGCTTTCAGATTGTTACACATAGGACCACATATTTATATGAAACAAACAACAAAGTAGTTAATCCCCTTATGTGATATTTTAGCAGTGGCCAATTCATAGCATATATCTACAATTCCCCCTTTTGGTCTCATAAACATGAGACCACGAAACATATTCATATTTCATCCTCATCCTCAAACCGATATCCTTCCCCCGCCACCAACGCCATCACTTCCATCTCCAACTGTGGCATCTGGTAAGGAGGAGGAACCTTTCCTTCAATTGCGGTGACAATCAATCTGTTACACAAAGATCTTAGACAGGGAATACAACAACATCCACATAAAATCAACATTCCCATTACACTTACTAGGGACACTAATACAGACACAATCAATCCCCTCCATTTACCAAACCATGATTCCAAGATGCTTTCCAAAGGGTTATCGATGCCTGAGTGTTCATGCATTTCTGAGGATAAGGTTCTCAATCCTTCCAGAGCTCTGGTTACAGAGCCATCCGGGGCAGTGTTGTTTGGGATGAAAGTACAGCACTGATCTCCAAACATGGAGCAGACCCCTCCCTTTTCTGCTAATAACATGTCCAATGCCATTCTATTCTGTACTGTCATCAATGAGGTGGCTGCCAGCTGTTCTGAGAGACCTGCTACTGCATCCCGGGTCTTATTTGCCAAGCGAAGTACATTGTAATGGATGTAATTTATACGATCAACGTTCTTGTTTGGGGTAACTGGAAATAAGGCACTAATCAGGGGGAGATTCTCAAACCCTGCTGCTATTTGACTAGCCAATTTATATTCATTCGGTACTCCCCTGGGCACGCCAATGGCATCCACGTAGGTGGTTGAGCCTGAGGTGAGGTCAAATGCATCTCTACTCGTCCGTTTTTTGGTGAAACCACTACGACGTGGTCCCAGGAGGAGTAGTGGTAACCCTAAGCGGACCATTGCACAGGTTCCTGACCAGTCTGGTGGCAGGTACGTGTGCAAGGTCCTATCTCCACAATACCAAAACAAGTCTGCCCTGGCCCAAACCATTGTACTGGCATTCTGCCAGCCCGTCATGTTAATCATGGTTTTACACCAATCAGTAGAAATGTCTCCCATCCTGGTGGCGTTAGTCCTGGTGAAACAAGTATAGTTGTTAAGTTGTGGGGTGAATGTGGGTGGGATGGTAGAGTTCTTTACAGGTGGAAAGATAGCACTCAAAGTGGCACAATGAAGCGGGTTTTTCTGCATGGTCAGGGACATCATACACTGAAATCCTACAGGGTCAATTTCAGGATACAGTGGTGCTGGGGTAGTGAATAAGGTTGGTCTGGCCGAGGAACATGCAACACAATTGCTCATGTTCATCGAAGCTGCCGTAGCAGCTATCCAGTCCAACCACATATTCTTTTCCCCATAACCAGTAGCTAATTTAACAATGTCCTGCTTGGTCAATTTGCTATAATCAATTTGTACTACTCCCTTTCTCTGCCTGTGCTCTATTTCAGTGGCACTAGTAGATGTTTTGATTTTGCTTTCAGGTGGAGGAGGGAGAAGATTAACCTTAATTAAACCCACAGAATCTTTTCCTTGTAGGTCTACTCCTAAAACTATGTAAAACCTCTTTGGTGTTATGTAATTTTTAGTCATAAAGGGGTCGTCCCAAAGATTGCTAATGGTCAAAAGCAGTGGGTTTATGGACCTAGAATCACTGTGAAATTGACCTTTAATAAACTTAATCTTACTGACCTTCCCCTTATCTTTAACAGCATACAATGTTGGCACCCAACGTGGCCCTGTAAATTGCCACACTAGATCCCACCCTCCACACCAGCTTCCCCCTGGGGTGAAGCTCTCGACACAGGCCTCATGTACCATATTGCTTCCACAGAGATATAAATCATACATTTTCCATCGTGCTTCATTCTTCCCGCATTCAATTACACTGCATAAATCGAATTGGAACGTCACATTGGTTCCTACCGTATAATCCAATTCTACCCCTCCGTACTTGCTCAGGCACCAATCCCCCGTTTCTTGGGCAGCTCTCTTGTTTCCGGGTTTCCCTTTCCCCTCCGTATTTCGATCCCCCATGGCTGATCCCCATAACAACACCAACATAATAACAATAATGCATGATATGATAGTAAACACTCCTAGCCACCACCACCTGTTGTGGTGTGGCTCCCCTGCTACAATATACATCTTAATACACTCTTCTGATTATTTTTAGCCAGCAAAACTGGCTCAGTTTGCTCAATTGGATTCTAGAAAAACTACTTTTCCGGAAGATTTTCAAACCTTCTCAACCTTATACCAGAATGTTGTCCTCAGGCTGCTGAAAAGAAGAATTCGTTATCAATGCTCCACTATACTCCTCCTTTGTCTTATCTGATCTATAGTCCTGATTGGAGGGTCTGTGGCAGCACACTGGCTCCAGTGATACCAGCTGTCTCCCTTTCCTTGCAGCCTGAGTGCGTGCGATGTCCTTTCCACCACCTTGAATGGTCCTGTCCACCTTGGCTCTGACCACTTCCGCTTGATGACTTTCCGTAGGACCCAGTCTGTTGTAGGCGGGCTCTGCCTCTCGGGGTCCCCCTTTACAGCTCCAACCTGTTTCGAGAAAGCTGAAACCAAAGCTGTTAGTTGATCATAGTATGGCTTATACCTTACATGAACCCTTTCTCTATCTACCATCTGTACCCCTGCTCCAGGTCCGGGAAACTGTTGACCTGTTCTTAGCTCATAAGGGGTGAACCCTGTAATTGAATTAACTGAGCTTCTGATGGACATTAAGGCTAAGGGCAGAGCATCCACCCAGCTTAATTTAGTTTGAGCACACACTTTTCCTATTTTACCTTTAATGGACTGATTCATTCTTTCCACCTTTCCCTGTGATTGCGGATGGTATACTGCTCCAAACGCGTGTTTCAGTCCTAGCGCTGCTTCTACCTCCTGCAAATCTTTATTCTTAAAGTGTGTGCCGTTATCCGACCTGATTCTTTTTGGAAACCCATACGTCGGAATGTAGTGATTTATCAAAAATTTGATCACTGTTTTTGCGTCTTCCTTCTTTGCAGGCATAGCTTCTGGCCAACCAGTGTATGCATCCACTGCGACCAGGAGATACCTGTACCCGTTTACTCTCTCAATCATATCAGTATAGTCAATCACTATCTCTTGCCCTGGCATTTGTGGAAGAGGAAATTTCCCTTCATGCGGCTTCACTGTTGCTCTCACATTGTATTCTGTACACGTTTTACACTCTCTGATATGATTCTCGATCATTGCTGGCAAAAACGGATGCCACCAATGTGTCAGATGTCTCTGCATCTGTGTTTTTCCGCAATGTGTAAGACCATGTGCTTCGTGGAGCGTGGACGCTATCAATCCGGGGGGCAACACTGGTCGACCGTCCGGTGACCTCCAAACCCCCTCGGATTCCTTAGCCCCCCTTTCTTTCCACACTGTTAGCTCCTGAGGGGAGGCTTTCTGCTGCTCTTTTATTAACATGTTTAAATCGCATGCCGGTAACAAATCATACACTGTTTTCTCGGTCTGTATCATCATGTTTTGAGCCGTATACCCTGCTGCTTTTTTAGCTGCTGAGTCTGCTTCCTGATTTCCTTTTGCTACTGTGGTCTCTGCTTTATCATGACCCCTACACTTAATGACTGCTATTTCTGCAGGTTTCATTAAGGCCTCTGCTAACCTTTTAATGTCTTTTTCATGTTTGATGGGCGTTTTGGCTGCAGTAAAAAATCCTGCTCTGATCCATTGACTCAATTCTACCTGTATCGCTCCCACCACATATGCTGAATCGGTATAAATGTTCACTCTCTTCCCTTCTGCCCATTCTAACGCTGCTACCATTGCTTGTAATTCTGCTAGCTGAGCTGATTCTTTCCCTTCCACTGTGCCTGTCAATACTTCCTCAAACCCGTCTTCTGTTTGCCTTATTACTGCATATGCTGCTTTTAATCCTTCTGTGGGGTGTCTGTAGCAACACCCATCTGTGAACAAAGTTTCTTCTGGGTCTGTGATTGGTTTTGCTTGCAAGTCTGCTCTGACCCTGATATCTCTCTGTACCCTTTCCTCACACCTATGTGGCTCTCCCTCCCCCATGTTATCAGCCATGTTGATTCCTTCATGTGTAAACGTGATGTGTGGCGCGTTTAGAATTTTTTCTAATCTGGTCTGTCTTAGTGATGTCATTGTGAAGGCTGTTGAATTCACAAATGCCACTATACTATGTGTTGTTAACACTGTGAGTGGGTATCCCATGACTAGGTGTGCTACTTTTTGGAGAATCTTTGCTACCCCTGCTGCATGTCGTGTGCATGGCGGGTGTCTGTCCTCTGTTGGATCAAGAGTAACACTTATATACATCAGTACCTGCCTACATCCCCCTTTTTTCTGAAAAAGAACACCATTTACTGTGTGTAATTTTTCAGAAACATCTAGGAAGAATGGATCTGTATAGTCAGGAACGGCCAGATCAGCAGCATACGTCAGGGATTGTTTAAGAGAGATAAAACTCTCCTCTGCTGTTGTCGTCCAGTGTAATTTGGCTGACAAATTCCTCATTCCCTGTTCGTTAACCATTGCCCTTAAAGGGGAGGTGAGTTCCCCATAAGAGGCAATGAAGTGTCTACTGTAACCTGTCAAACCCAGGAATGAAAGCATGTCCTTTACTGTACTAGGTTTAACATGATGTAAGATGGAGGATCTATGAGACGGGGACACACCTGTACCTGTGACGGATATGACTCTACCCAAGAAAGAAACCGTTTGCCGACAGCATTGCAATTTAGCTCTTGAAACTTTGAAACCAATGTGGTATAGTCGCATGAGTAAAGATTTTGTGGCCTCCAGACACAACACATGGTCAGGAGCAGCCAAGAGAATGTCATCCATATACTGGATCGACACCACCCCTTTTGGAAGTGTAAAGTCAGCCAATTGTTGTTTCAGTACTTGGTTAAAAATGCCTGGCGATAAGATGAAACCCTGAGGAACCCTTGTATAACGAAGTTTTCTACCTTTGTATGAGAAGGAAAAAATATCTCTGAGGTGTTCTGCTAATGGCAGACAGAAAAATGCATTGGCCAGATCTATGCAGGAGAACCATTTGTGGTCCGGGGTCAGTACAGACATAGCAGTGTATGGATTTGGAACTGGGACTGTTGGGGTGGAGACAATGATGTTAATGCGTCTAAAGGTCATGTGCCATCCTATACTTGCCCGTATTTTGTTTCTCTATTGGCAAAATTGGAGTGTTCCAGGGTGACTGGGAGGGCTCTAACACCCCCGCTGCTAATAATCCTTCGATTGTGTCAGCAATACCAGTTTCAGCCTCTGGTTTGTGTGAATACTGTGTTTGCCAAATAGGAGTGTGATCAGTTATCTCAAATGTGATTGGTGCAATGTGTGAACAATGTCCAACATCTGTAGGTCCTGTTGACCACAGAGAAGTTGGGAGGGCATCAAGTATAGCGGCAGCCTGGGGATGGTCTGTCTTTTTCCTGCCATGACACCTTTCAATTTGCCTATGCTCTAGTAACACCTTATCAGTGGTATTATGCACAATCCGATAAGCCCCTTCTGATGGTGAATACTGCAGACTGGGGAGTTGAGTCCACCCCCAGTCTGTTATCGCCAGTAGGCGTTTGGTCATCGGGCCTAAGTCTTTGGCCTGATGTTTAGCATGCACAGCCAAGGTAATATGAGGCACCGCTTCACTGTGCATCTCATACCATTCCATCTGTTCTTTTGTAAGTTCAACCACAGCAGCCACGCCTTCTTTCCCAACAACAATACTGCTAGAGGAAATGCTCCAGTGTGTCCCTTCTAGCTCTTGATAATATGCTTGTTGATAAAGCTCATTACCTTCTCTATCGTAATACAGGGTTGTGTGGAGGGGGTCTGCGGGGGGAGAGTAGGGGTGTAGCATCTGAACCCAGGGCTTCCATTGTCTGTATAATGATTGTATGCCCGTTCCTTGCCTTCCTTCAGGTTCCAGGAGTCCCCAGTATATGTCGGCCCACTGTCCTTCTGCTGATGGAGATGCGTCTGCTGATAACATCATCTGTGCTCCAGACTGAATTGTTGTCATTGAACAATTCACAGAGTACCCATTTGGAAAAGTCACAACTAGTCCATCTGGCCCACACAGGACCGATGCTCCACATTTTACTAATAGGTCACGACCCATTAGGTTGACAGGACATGTGGGGGAAGAGATATACTGGTGGTGAAATGTTTGCCCTGCTACTGCCGTTTTCAGGGGTGTTGTCAATGGCAGGTTTTCTGTTTTACCCGAGAACCCAACTAGCTGGATACTGGAAGAAGATAAGTTTGACCGGGGCATGCTGCAAGTGATGGTAGAGAATCTGGCTCCCGTGTCTACCAGAAAAGGCAGATTTTTGTCCATTACCTTCATTTGCATGTAGGGGTCTGCCAATCCTACATGTTCCTGAGTCCTCGGGTCCCGTCAGTAGTCATTTTCTTGTTCATTTATCATAGTCTGGGGATACTGCCCTTGTGCAGGGGCTACTGGTGCATACGGGGCCTGGAAGGGTGGTCCTGCTTGCTGAGGTGGGGGTAGGGCTGGTTGAGGATGCGGCCCCCCCCACAGCAGGCATTCCCGTCGCCAGTGCCCAGGTTGGCCACATATAAAACAGTTGCCGGATGGTTGCACTCTGGATCCTCCGCGACCCCTGCCCCTCCCGCGCACCCCTCCCGCTACAAACCTACCCCCCTGGTATGGATATTGTACCCAACTGGGCATTGGATATAATTCTGGGGAACCGGCCGGTGACTGGGGCTGTTGAACCATTTGGTTGCTTGGTTTGTGCGACTTTTTCTTGGCATCATTTACCTTTTTCCTCGCGTCTTCTAATTGTAATTTCAACAGCTGTATGTGAGCTGACTCAGTATTCTGTTTATCTTCATCTAATTTTACCCTATGTCTTTTCATATGGTGTGTCAAGTGTTTTTCCCACTGTTCAGTGGAACAACCTGGGATGTCAGGGTTGCCTTCCATGGCTTCTTTAACGGCCTCTGGCATTCCTGTCATGATGGCTTTTCTAAACAATGTTGTCTGTAATTGGCCTGACCCTGGATGACTCCCTGCTGTGTCAGTCCACGCACCTTTACACCTCATCAGAAAAGCAGACATGTCCTCACCCTCTTTAAAATGGAAAGTGAGTGAGTGCATCGCCCCCTGTGGAATTGGAAATCGTTCCCTCATAGCACCCCCGATGTCTGTGGCATGTGGTGCAAACGCCTCTGAGTCGGGTAGAGTATTTGTCGCAGCAGTACTTTCAATCGGTTTAATTTCCCACAAACTCAACTGTTTCCCCAACAATGCTCTCCAGTCTCCCAGTGCTAGTTTATGGCCTAACGTGTATTGACAAAACTTTGTCATCCATGTCCCCCCCCCCTCAGTGGGGGGAGGCATCTTATCCAGGATGCAATTCATATCAGTGAAGGAGAAGGGTTGATAAACATCACCTAGGTGGGCCCCCTTGTATATTAACGGCATCTGCATTTTATGTGGTGCTCGCGACTTATCTCTTGAGCGCAGCGCATACGGGGAATCTGATTGTGTAGCGTGTGGAAAAGTGTGCTCTGTATGAACTGTAAGTGTCCCTATGAAGGAGGCTGGATAATCCTGGTCCCCCTCCCTATGTTCTTCTTCCTCCTCTTCCTCATCACTTTCCCTCACCACTTGTCCCCTGTTCAATTCCTCTGTCAACTGTCTATGGTGTCTGTCTGCGAACCCCTCCTCTCCGTGCTGACTAGATGGGTGTGGTTCTTTTGTTCCCCACCCTGGTCCCTCAACTGGGGTGGATTGGGCTTTTGGCTGTTCCATAAGTAACGGTCTCCCCTGTCTCTGCCTCTCCCTGCTCTCAATATGTTCCCCTATTACCCTGCTTGTCTCTTCCTTTGCTTCCACTATGCTCTCCTCAATTTGCCTCGTCAGTTCCTTCATGGTGGCAATACCGTCCTGTCCTACTGCTCTCAATCTGTGTCTCACTGCTCTATATTCTTCACCTCCTACCTCAGACATGTCCATTACTCCTTCGTGGACGTACATAAGAGGCATCTGTGTTTGTACTGTCGGATATGGGGGAGGTGTGACGTCCAATTTAGGGTATATTGGAGAATAAGGCCTTGCCTCTATTTTCTCTTCGGGGGGGTCTGCTTTACTGGGGCCGCTTGGTTCCCTCTGTGACATTTCTACGGCTGCACAGGCTAAGGTCATATTATGTATGTGGATTCTTCTCTGTTCCTTTTCTTCTTTTTCCTTTCTCCATCTCCTGTTTATCAATATTGAACCTCTTCCCCCCTTCGCCTGCCCTTCTACTTCTAACTTTGCTTGCTCTTCTAGTCTCATTAAATATGGTAATAACTTCTTTCTTTCCTCATCCTGGGGTATCTTGCCCTGCTGTTGCAATCCCTGCCAAACTTTGTCATACTTCTCCATCATTACTTTTTGTTTCCTGGCTGTAATTCCACTACTCAATTGACTCCTCACCTTCCCCCACTGTGTCTCTATTGTTAACGTCAGGCTCAGAGGACACCCTCCGTGCTCTGCACCCTCCCTTTCCATATTAGATCCTTTTACTCAGAATAAGTTTTAAGAATTCCTAAATCCATATAATGTGAACACTATGGCAAAAAGTATCTACCTAACGTTAACCACCGCTTGTATTGTGTACTCTGTATTTTCCTACTTCACACATACAACAGAGTCTTCCTAAAACCAAAAATGTGTCAGCTCTTCCCACCAAAAGATACTCACTATTCAAAACCTTCCAATTCTTTAAACAACACAAAATTTCATAAACAAACAACAAGAAACTTTCACACACCACTGGTTTCAAACATAGGTTGTCTCAAGAACAAAAAAACAATAAGAACACCAAGTGGTCTCTCTCTTCCACATACAACCCCTAACACTCAGGATATCAGACACACACCCAGATCAGGAAAAAAGAGGGGGGCACAAGCACTCCTGCATCACACACACATGTGAACTGCCTTATCTCACACACACTTCCAGCAGTACAAAAACTTTTAACAACAACCCACAACCTACAAGAAACAAAAAGAGTGAGTTCTCCACTCACTAAGCGCTTTTATCGGTCTATACCGAACGGACCCGGAATTAATCTTTACTCCCTTTTAGAACTTGATCAGAGTTAACCCTCAGTGGCCAGTCAGTTTGTATGGAGTTCACCCGAGCAACTGACCTTTCAGCGAGTTTTTCAGCCACTGCTGGCTTATCTGCTCACTGAGACACCCCCGAGTGTCCTCTCTGAGACACTACTCAATTTCTATCTCCCTATACTGAACAATTATTGTACAAAACAGTACCAAACCTTATCGTCAGCTTAAACACATATAACAGTCATTTTCATACAACTGAAAATGATAAATAGAGAGCGCTGCTTTTATGAGGAAAATAACCCCCAACGGTCTTTAAACCCCTCTCTTTAATTTCCGTACGTGTATGCCCTGCTTTTGTTTAGGATATTTCACCTAAAAGGGTGTTTAAACCCACACGTGGCCAATGTGTTAGAATTTATGGACTCTAAGTCCAAGGGACTCAAACCCATCAACGCACCTGCCCTGCTTTCATGGGTCTTCTAAAAAACCCATAGGTGTTTAAACCTGTGCGTTGTATACCTATTAACCTACCCTTTTTATTCTGTTTTACTCATTCACTTTTACTAAGACACTTGCAGTATAATGACAACACTCAATTTGGTATATCCAATTGCAGAACTTTTGATGAAACAGGCGTCTGCTTACCTTTTTATTTGCGGCCGCTGATTGATGTCACCACACGTCAGTTGTCTGTTGTCGTTCAATTTCCTGCTGTGGTCCGTCACTTCTCCTCAAATCATCACGTCAGGGTCACCATTTGTTTAAACTTGAGCTAATTCTACTTGCTAAATCATACGCTATGTGTTAGCTCAGTCTGTGTGTTCGTTAAATGAAAGGATAGGAGAAGATGAGCGGTCTCACAGGCTATTTTATTTAGCAGTAAATGAATAAAACATACAGAGCTCTGGGTCGAGATCTTCCTGTCCCTGATGAACAACAGTGTGTGTCAGTTCATGAAGTCCGACTGCTCTCCTTTCCCTGACCCCTTTTATACAAAAATACAATCAGATATAATGTGTGAGGTGCTGTCGTCTCCTGATTGGCTGTTGATCTGACTCCATCCTCCATCTTCTCACAGTCCAGGATATGTGATCTTCCTGTGACCTCCTTAACTGAAACTACACAATCACCAGACCTCCTGTGGGGGTTTTATGGTTAGTTCTTCTGAAACTACACAATCACCAGATCTCCTGTGGGGGTGTTATGGTTAGTTCTGCATTGTTTAACAAAGGATGGTCAGGGCTCTGACTGAATGTTTGACCCCGCTCTCCTGTTAATAATAAACCTTTAACCTATGCAAGTGGGACGTGTCAACATCCAGAATCTACCTATTTACTTACACTTCAGGGTAAACTGTCTTCATGCATTCTTATTACACAACAAGCTTACTGCTTTCAGATTGTTACACATAGGACCACATATTTATATGAAACAAACAACAAAGTAATTAATCCCCTTATGTGATATTTTAGCAGTGGCCAATTCATAGCATATATCTACACGGTGTTGCAGGAAGAAAGACCGGAAAAAGCAACTGCCGGAGGAACTGACGTTTTGAGTGGACCAATCACAACCCTTGCGGTCCGCGTTGCCGTGACGCGTAGTTAGGATTTTTTGGAGGTGCACGTAAGGCTACAGCGTAGGGGTCCGCTTCGATGCAGAGAGCTCTGCGTTAGAGATGGCCCGTTCGCGAATGAATCAGTTCAAACGAACGACTCTTTAAAACGAACGAACTGACCTGATTCCCCGTTTCACTACTCTCTCGTTCTTTCGTTCGCTATGTTCACTGTTAAGTTATCAGAGTGGGGAAGAGGGACTGAGAAAGCCAGCCAATCGTAGGTTGTCTGTTGAGTCACTCGCTCTCAAGTCGCGTTCACAGACACTCATGAAGGATACTGTTCTGTTGAAGTACCCTATTTCGGGGTGTTAGCGAATGTTAAGCTAAATGCTAGCTTTCCTGAGTGTCTTTGAACGCATCTTGAGAGCGAATCACTGACTGAACGAGACCGACTGAGATGATTGAACGGAGCGACTGACTGAACGAGACTGGGCATAATCTCTCTTTTTTAATAACACACATAACAGTAACGTGGCCCAGTTCGTTACAATATATCTGCCAAGCTTTTAAACATGTTTGTCAGCATATTGGGTCTTTATTTCTTTATTTAGTAGCCCTTGCTAAAAGTGAACAAAAAATGAAGACAATAAATTAGCTGATTTAGCCGGAGTCTACTCTCTATTTACCTTCAATACATGTACATTTAATGTGAAGGTGTAAACACATTAGCCACTGTTGTATTGTACATAATCATGAAGTTGCAGCTATGTCTTTACTTTGAACTACTGTGTTGTGTTGACCGTTAGCACGATCGTTTGAGAACGAGGAGCTGAGAACCGTGCATTATGATTCACCGTTAAACAACGTTGTACCGGAAATACGACTGAACGAACTAATGAACGAACTATATGAACCGATTCTTCCAGCTGAACTGACCGACGGGAACTGAATCTCGACAACGAATCATGAAATCCATCTCTACTCTGCGTAGCTACGCTTCGACGTAACGCAGAAGTATAAATCAGACTTTACAGACACTCCATCATACACCATCCTAGATCTGATTGGTTCTTGTTGTCCGGTCGCGTTGGATTCTGGCAATTTGCCAATTTGCAGTAGGAGCAATAGGTGGGGCTAAATGAGCCTGTTTTTTTTTATTTTTTATTTTTTTACAGATTACTAGTTTCATGTAATGCTGTCTTTACATAGTGACAGTCTTAGCAAATATGACAAAAAGTTACTTTTATAAGACTTACCAACTGCAGCTTTAAAGCAGGAAAGCAGCCTGTGCTTATTTATACAATAAAAGAATATGGGTGATTTTTACATTTTTCACCTTCTTGCATGAAAATCTTCTTTAATTCATTTAAACTCTGCAGGCAGCAAGACAGATATGTTGATAAATCTGCAGCTTCGGGTTTAAAAAGTGATGTAGGAGTGCAGCGACTCTCACTCAAGGCTGTGTTTACCTTGATTAAATCACCTGACATTGACACCAAGGCTACATACACTTTACGAGATCAAGAAGTGTTTTGCTTTACTTGTTGTGATAATTGTTTTGTGTGTATTATTTATTTCCAGTAAATGAAAATAAATCTACTAACTTAATTTACATTAACCTGCAAAATTAAGAATAATGCTAACAGGCACTAAAATACTCAACATGGCGCAACTTTACTTGGATGAAAACTGCCAGGCCTTTTTATAGACCTTTTTATACCCAGAGAGTTCACAGCAGTGTTGTTTCACTGCTTTCTCCCCCCACACACAGACACCGCTCGAGCACTGGTGAACTTATCATTAGTAGTAGTGATAATACTTATCCAGCAGCAGGAATCTCTACAGCCAAAAGGCAATACAGAAAAATCTCTTCACGCTTCTGCCTCCTGGCAAGCAGAACACAACACACACACACACACACACACACACACAGATTTTCTACAGTTAATGATGTTGCATTGTTGCAAGTATATGACGATAAACTTGAAACTTTCTTCCTCTCCATCTTATCAACCTGTAATTCCTCTCACAAAGGATCATATTACTAACCAGAGGTCATTTACTATGAAATCTCTACTCAGTACAACTCAATATTACACAGAGACCTTCAAAGTTAGGACATATTGCCTGAAGTTACAGGTTGGTACAGGTTGGTATGGGAAGCACATAATTGATCTAATTACTGTTTTGACTACTTTTTGATTAGCTAAAAATGAGATCTAATCATTTACAACTTAGCATGAGTATACTTGATGTAGGGTGTAATTACGCTTGGTGGCATATTTGTTTTTATTTGCACCGAATAAAATATGATAAATGATCAAATCTAATGTTTAGATCTCAAGTTTATTCAGGGTTTTGTTATACAGTACACCATAGTGTATTTTTCCTGCAGGCAATATTATTGCTAACGTATTAAGCTCCCATGAGAGTTTGATTTTTTATTTGTTTTCTTGCATTACAGTATACCAGATGAATCCTGTGGATTTCTTTATTTGTGCAAATTGTATTTGCAAAGTAGTACATGTTTTTTTTCCCCCATTAGCAAATGTGAGTACAATGCAAGATACATTTACAAAGTTTAATTTGTAGCATGCATCTTTCTTACAGCTGTCAGAGTTTATGAGACAAAAGAGACATGCAGAAAACCTTCTTCAAATTCCCCTTATGAAGACAGTTTGGGTGGATGCATTGTAAGACTTTAATTTTTTTTTAATGCACAAAAATTACACAAATATCAATTGACATGAGATGCTTAATACTATAAACTATCACCAAAATCCGTTAGTG
Organism: Scomber scombrus; assembly: GCF_963691925.1. NCBI lineage: Eukaryota > Metazoa > Chordata > Actinopteri > Scombriformes > Scombridae > Scomber > Scomber scombrus. The sequence goes on from NC_084978.1 coordinate 12,580,267, forward strand.
GCAATAAATGTGTGTTTTGTTGTTGTTGTTGTTGTTGTTGTTGTTGCTGTTGTTTTTGTTTTTGTTTTTTTTGCATTATGTAACAGCATACAATGATTGAAACAGTTTGAAACTAAATGTCACGTTAAAATGATACATAAAACATCTTTATGATTATCTATTATAAAATATGTTACCGACATTAGATGTGAAATGAAAGTTCTGCTGAAGCAATATATATTAAATGAGAATCATTATTTAGCAAATCCTGTGTTTAGACTGTTAATCTGCCACAAAAGCTCTGACATCGTTGTAGATCGTCTCTCCCTCTGATGCCTTTACGTTCCTTCTCCCCGCTTTGCCAACTTTCCTGCTGGTAAAAGTTGCTACAGAATACACCAACGAGTCTTCATTTCTCTGAGGAAATTTGAATACAATTGTTATGAGATGTTAATGTTTCCAAATGAAAAGACCAACTTCTTCTTATATATCTTACCTGCTGACTTTGCTGATCATTACTGGCTGTGGTAAGATTTGTTTGCAAAGCAGCTGTATTAAAAAAATAAAACCAGAGACTTTTATAACAGTCAGTGAAAGATGTTGTTGGTTAATTTAAACAAAGCAATGTAAATCCCAAGAAGTTAGCTTTTGCCAAATATTAAAAATCCGTAACATTCATCACCATTGCAACAATCGCAAGATTTTTTCTTGCTAGAATAAATCAGGAGGCCAATGACAATCAGACTTGCAGCCAAAGCTGCACACAACAGGGGCAGAACTATGTTGGCCTTCTGCAAATCCCACAAGTTGACCACTGAAGCAATATGAAAAAGAGAAAATAATGAAAGTTAACAATTAGTAAAAGAGTACTGATATTTGATGAGATATTAGAGTAACAAATGTGGAATATATACCTTCAATGTCCAGTCTTGTTCCATTTCCAAATAAAACCTCTCCACATGTGGCCACAGCACAGTAATAAGTCCCAGCATCAGAGGAGCTGACCGTCTTAGAGAAGCTGTAGACACATTTCTGTGGAGAACGAGCCTCAGGACTCCTTCCACATTCATCAGCAACATTTCCATGAACGTAAATAAAACTGGGATGAGATTCATCTGATCCAGCTCTGAACCAGTACACGTTGTGTTCTTCGGGACATCTTTTACTCTTCGAGTCAGAGAGCACTGAACACTGGAGAGTCACAGAGTCTCCTGGATGGACTGGATCTGATGGAAAGTCTTGAGTGACAGCAATGATATCAGATTCTGGTTCTGGGGAATTGAAAATACAAAAATTCAATATATGTTACACACTTTAATTAATGAAAATATTTACTGCCGAAATAATTTAGAAATTCATTCATATACAAAAACAGTTATGGAAACATTACGGAATGTGCTTGCTTGCCAACTTTTATTTACCTTCAATCCTCAGAAATGTTCCTTTCAACAATGTCATGTTAAGTCCGTCCACTTTTATACAGTAGTAAAGTCCAGTATCACTTAGCTCAGCTTTATTAATATGCAGGACAAATTTCCCAGGCTGTTGTTTAGTTGTAATGCGGGGAGTCTTATTAACACCATCGTAATCAAAGGAAAATGTTCCTCCCATGAATTCAGGCAAGTTTCCACCAATAAGCCTGATCCAATACAGGTTTGCTTCATACTCAGATTTCTGGCGGGTACATGTCAGAGTCACATAATGTCCAACACCAACAGTCTCTGTCACAAAAATCTGATCGTCTGCACATCCTGAAAAAAAGATTGAGATAAACACAGAGCAAACTGCTTAAAAAAGATGAAAATATACTTAAACATTTATCTGGAGTAAAGCTGACTTTTCATACTTACGTGCAACTCTGAACATGAGCAGAATATAAAATCCAAACAGCATTTTCTTGTTAATTCATGTAAGACAGCAGTTAAATTAAACAGAATCAGAAGATGATCCGCCTTAATGTAATCATATGAAATGGGAGGGAACAATTTCAGATCAATCTGATTGGCTGCTCGTTATGTTGGCGGTTCAGTGTACTACCCCAGTGGAAATAATATCAACCATCTTTCCAACCTATACAACAACACCAACAGCAAGCTTTTGTTTCATGTTTCATGGTGAGTTTCTATTACTGACACTGAGAGTAAACACAAGAGATCAATCTTGATGTGAACTTCAATAATCTCAAACACTCTTGTTCCTAAGATTTTCTTTAGATTGTTATAATATTTGGAATTCCAAGCTGTTAAGGACACAAAAATCACAGAAAAATTAAATGTAATTTTATGTTGTTGGGGTCATCAATCAAGAAATGTAAGGATAATTTTAATTTGTGGGAAGAGGAGGTGACATTTTCAGAGCGTTGTTGTAATTACTACCATATTTATTGGCCAGTAGCTTGTCTTCCAGAATCCCTAAAAGAAAACACTCCTATTTTTACATCAATTGTCCATTTCCAACACAATTTTCAAATGTCTTTCCAACCAAAACCTTGATGTTGAGAAATTCTTCAAAACTCAAGATTATGTTTAATAGTCAAATTTTACTTTATGAATAGCACACTACTTCCTGCACTGGAAATTAACATTAACACTGAATGTTCATTTCAGTCTCAAAAAGTCTACTTAATACTTCTATTTCCATGTGTAAGATATTCATTTTAGAATTAAAATGTCAAATAAAAAATGACAATATTTGGCAATACAACATAAAACAGTGATGTCTTTTGGTGATAAAAAGTTTTGTGCTATAGCATGACAGATTGAATTTGATTTAAGAATTTCCTCTTTCTCTGAATCACTGCAGTTTTTTGTGAGATGACTCAGCAAGTCGAAGATAACGCTTAGAATAAACTTTTCACTCGATAAATGTTCATTTTAAAGGTGGTAGTGATGCCGCTAGCCTTTACATATAAACATTACACATATCTGTAAATATAGAGGCCTGTATCTCCTAGTCTGATGTAAAAATCTGCTATAATGTCTGTCGCACTCAGTTAAATATGACTTTTAATGATCTGTTTGTATACAATTTGAAAAATGACATTCAGTCACTTGCCACGATGATGGACAAAGTCAGATCAGCCATCTTGAATATTGTGGGAGCCAGCCAATCCAGATGTTCCATATCATCAATGATGACCCGCCCACTGTGCCTGTCAGTCACATCAACAGGAAGAGCTGACGACTGCAGCTGGTGAAAGGAGAGCAGAGCACAATTGTATCGCAGCACCGTCAAAGAAACTAGTTCAGCTGCAGGCAGTTTAAAATGTGTGACTCAACTAACCTGCATGTTTTAATCTGAGGGAGGGGACTTGGTTGAAAAGCTTCGAACATCACAAATAAAATAACCAAGCTGAGATTTGGACCCAAGACCTTGTTGTGATGAGGCAGCATGTTAATAACTGACAGACTATCCCAAAAGGTTTTTTTGTAAGAAAATTAGGTTTTTCACTTGCAGTAAAACAGTGAATATGCCACCCGACACGATAATACAGTCAACTGCAACACCACAGGCTGTGGTATATATAAAAAGTAGAAGTTTCTGATGCATCTCTACTTTCCTCACTTACTTGCAGGATGTGTAGATGTGTATAATTGTGGCAACACTGTGTTGTAGTGTTGGCAACCGACACACACAAATAAACCCACATTCACAGTCAACATTGTCCATCCGATGACAAGTGGAAAGTTAGGTATTATTGTGGTTGGGCTTTCAATATAAGGTGTGAATTCAAAGAGGCTTTTCTTCCGCTCTGTTTTAGCCACAAGAAGCTGGGCTTTCACTGCTGTTTAATCTCTTTTTAAAGAGTAGTTGAATACATTAAATTGTTTTCATGATTATTATCAACATCACACCATCTTACTGTAATATGGTGAAAATGGGCCTGCTGAAACCTCTTGCAGCTTTTTTCACTCAGTACACATCCTGTTGAAGCCCTCAGTCAGGTTTGTTCTGAGTCAACAGCCTCAGTGGTTGGTCAAAGGGGCGGAGAAATGGCCCACCACAGCTCTTCTCTGTCAGTGTAGCTGTTGCATGTGGCTTTGCTCGATTGTTCTAAAGACTGATATGCAGCATGTATCTACAAAGTGCTGTGAGATGAGAAAGATGGAGGTGTTTATTAATTTGAGTAGCTGTATCCTCACAGTTTTATACTGCTTATTTGTCCTAAAGCAAATCATTATTTTATGCTCTATTCTAGTCTACTTTTTATTTTATTTTTCTCTCTTTCCATTTTTTCTGTACTTTGTGTTTATTTTTTATTATTGGTTTTTTTTGTTTTTAATTGTATGTTTTTATGTTTCCAACTTTTACTATTATTGGGTTTTATTTAAATATTTTTAAATGTTGTGTTTTTATGTTTTTCGTTTCCTATTCTTACTGTTAAATGTTTTGTTTTTATGTAAAGCACATTGAGTTGCCCCTGGGTATGAAATGCGCTATATAAATAAAGCTGCCTTGCCTTATTTTTAGTAAACATGTTCTCAACTTACCTGTCAGTTCTTCACATCTCTTGACTTTCTGTGTGGTTTTGGCCACATTTCCTCTGGTTTTCCCCTGCAACTGTCCCTCAAACCCGCAGGCTACCACCTACACTGTAGTTAATGTAATTTCAAATGTGTTTCCTCCTCTTAGGTTGCTGTCCTAGTGAAGTTATAATTAGGGTATTATTGTTATTTGTGGAGTTTACACAAACAAAATAACACAAACTACAGGTCCAGGATGACTCTTAGCACAAATACAGAAAGCAAAACCGTATACACAGAAAGACAATAAATACAGCCTTCAGCTCCAACAGTGTCCGGTTTACAGTGTCTTGCTAGCAGCAAACAATATGCCAGTGTTTCCAAAAACATCATTGGGGTTTTGTCTTTACTGTGAGGACAGGATGTTTATGTTGCCCATTGCCATCAGGCCCAGTTGTTATGGGTCAGTAAATAGCTCCAATGTGTGAGGTTACTTCCTATTATAAGCCCTGCACACCCATTGTACAGCCACACAGATGATTTCCCTTATTCTGGCTGATTCTCAGGTCTGACTCTATTGTTAGCTTTGTTGCATCTGTTACATTTTTATCATCAATCCTCTGGTGATCTCATGTACACCTCAGTATAGTTTTGCCCACATTCAACCTGAGCATATGTGTAATCAGCCAAATAGATTAAAAAAAACACCTGTGTGCCTGTGAGTTACGTTTTCATTGTTTTTTTGCTAGAACTTCCTTAAGGGATACTGTAAATCTTTCATCAAAATCATTTGAAAAAGACATTTACTTAGTACTTTGCATTGCTTATAGCCACATTTGCTAGACATCAGTTATCTTCTTTGTGTAGCAATGCTACATCTCTTGCTCAACGGAAAGTGCATCACTGGTTTCTTGAATGTAAGGGGAAGTTCGTGTTCTGCATCTCAGCCAATCACTGTAATTTCCACTTTATAAAACTTGAACACCTTGTGACCAAAACTTCCATCTGGTGGGAAGACATCAGTCGTTTAAAACAAGGGTGCTGTACCACAATGATCGTACAACTGACTGCTTTGATACTTCTTACTGCAGTGTGTAAGTACAATTCTTATTACGTACAAGAAACCTTTATCTAGTCTGAACAGTCTGTGATAGTAATGCATATGAGACAAAGACCTGTAGATTCACATTTTTTAGTAAATTTATTTTGTTTTTTCTCAGCTCTAAATCAAGCTGCAGAGGTTCCTCAACTGATCTCTTTGACTGTGGTTGAAGTTGGTGACAATGTTACTTTTCACTGTCCAGTCTCTGAGAATGAAAAATTCTTTCACTGGTATAAACAACCTTTTGGACAAATGCCCCAAACAGTCGCTTCTGGACTCAACAGAAAAATAACAGTCAGTGAACAATTTAAGTCACGTTTGACAGTCACAAGCGAGGGCGTTCACTTTTCTCTCACTATCAGAAATGTAAGCAAAGAGGATGAAGCAACATATTTCTGTCTAAATGGAACAACACATTTACAGACTTTCAGCAATGGGAGTTTCTTGTCTGTGAACGGTAAACATAATTTGTTTCAATGATCTTTTATGTCTTAAAATTATTCAGATAATTTGTATTGTGAATTCCTTGTGTTGTATTTTTAATCTTATTTTACTGAATCACACAGACAACAATCAGCAGAAATCAGTCTATGTGACACAAAGTCCGGAGACAGCATCAGTCCAGCTGGGAGAAGCGCTGACTTTTCAGTGATCACTGCTCTCCAAGAACAAAGCAGAAAACACAGATCAGTGTCCAGATGAATGCAGTGTGTACTGCTTCAGAGCTGGATCAGGAGGATTTCATCCAGGTGCAGTTTACACTCACGGGAATAGGAGTGATGAACGAGAGGAAAGGAGCTGTCTCTACAGTCTGTCCAAGACTATACGGGACTCCTCTGATACTGGGACTTACTACTGTGCTGTGATCACATGTGGACAGATTTTGTTTGGAGAAGGAACTAAAGTGGAGATAAGTATGTATTTACAGTTTCATTTAAATCACGAATACATTTTGCATATGTATCAAACATATAGGTAAAATATATAAGATTTGCATATTTTTTATTAATCTGTTCTTTCATCCAAGTTTAGTAACTTGGTATTGATACAAACACGATGCCAATAGTTATCACCAAAATGTAATGTTTATCCCATTGTGTAAATTTTCCTTTGATACCTTAAACATTTGACATGCAGAAATATTTAAAAAGGAATCAATTAATTCATAATAAATACTTTATGCAAACATTTTTTTTTTTGGAGATACGTACTTGTGTCTCACTCCATTTATGTGGAGTATTTCACCTAAACATATGTAAACATTATAAATACTCTAGAAAACATACATGGAGAAAGTAAAAATAAAAGAGTAAAATACTCAACAGTTAGGCTATCCCAACACAGTTACCGTATTTAAGTTGCATCAGGAAACACATGAGCTGCCTATATTCAGTTTTATGCTACTCAGCCGTGAGCAAAAAATCAGGATTTGCGACATTCACTAATCATTGTCATTTGTTGTCATCAACATCTAACTTGCAACAACAGTAATTTTACATTTATAAAATGGGAAGCATTGATTTGTGGGATTGTTTGCAGAAAATAGCGTAAAAGTCATTGGCGCTATGTTTTTTTCTTATACTTTTTTTCAGGGCTTACACCGATATTTGCAATGCTCTGTCTCATTCATTATTACCTAACCCAACATAAAAACATCAACAATGCACCACATATCTGAATTCAACAGGCTGATTCGTCTGTGTGTGTGACAATAGGAGAGACCAAAGAGAGTGTCAGTCTGTTCTAAAGAGCTCCACAATGCTTACTTCTTACTTTAAGTACCAGGCAACAAAAATACTGTATTTTGCTCAAAATGCAAGGGTTCACAGTGCAAAGATATAAACAATATAAAAGATCATATTAAGACAGCCAAACATAAGCATTCTTTTCACTGAGAGCTCCAGAAAAGAAACTCTAACTAAGAAGAAAAATTGCAAAGCATAAGGCATTCAACAAACTTCTTAAAGGTAACTTTCTATAAGGGCTCTTTTTGCTAATAACAAGGTGTAATTGTGACTGTTTTGACATTTTAATTGTTGTAAATTCGGGACCAGCACGTGGCATAGTATTGTGAAGGCGTTTTAGAGAGTGTGTCACAGTCAGCTATTTAGCCAGCAGCCAATGCTCATGCACACTGACATATGAAGGAAACAATGATTTTTACTCTGCTGAGGTGCTGTCCATGGTGCTGAAAGATACACCCAATTGGTAGCTAAAATGATTGTCTCTCATCCTGATGAAAATGGCTATGGTGTGGTGCGTGATACACATAAGGGTCCCAGTTTGGGGGATTGAAAATATGGTCACTTTGCCAAATGTTGCTGAGAAAAATACAAAAAACAGCTTGAATCTGTACCTTCAGAGCTGTGTGAAAGTTAACCAGGGAGTCTTTCTAAGAAATTCATCAAAACCAGCTTCATCAGACAGGCTGGAAATAAACCGGCTAATGTTAGCTCGCCCGATTCACTCAACAGTTCATAAACACATAAAAAAAATGTTTCATCATGTTTATGTGAGCAGTCTGCTTTCAGAAAAAGTTCAGCAGCTTGCTGTCCTATCACGGTATCATTGATGCAGACTCGTCATGAAACAACATAACGTTGGTTACTTTTTAACATTTGCACAAGCTAATGGACTGATTTGTCACCTGAAAACTTTAGTAGCGATAATGTTGATATTAAAGTTTATTGTGAACGTCACATGTGCAGCCATAACCTAACAGCGTTTTCAGTGACAGGTCTTACCTTCAACATCATGGATGTAAGCTTCTGTCCAGTTTTATCCTGTACTTTTTGGATTTTGTTATGATTCCAGGATCAAAGTTGGATCCAGTTGTTCTTGTACTTGGAGCATTGTTGGCCTGCAGTTTGACTGTGAATGCTGTCCTCATGTTTTGCATTAAGAGAGTTTGTGAGAATTGGTAGGTAAGTTCCCCATATTGTACTTTTTCTTCCAGTCCGTCCCCCGCCACTCAATGTAATGTTACTTCACCTGGATGTTGGACCTTTGCTGTGCAGAATGATGTAATGGATGTGCAGATTTGACCCTCAAACATTGTTTTCATATTCATGTGCAGAGTCAAACCAACCATGAATTGATCGTACTTTTTATTTCCAAAGTCTCATACAACCTACTCCTCTGCGTTGTAGACCCCCATAGTTATCCACAAACTATTACAAACATGTCATTGAGCCTTACCATTGTACTGGGTGTCATGTTTATTCATTATGAAGAGTATGGGTAGTTTGTTCAGAAATGGCTCCACAGACTAATAATAGCAACCACTTTTTTAAGTGAGCACTTAGATGGTTTTTCAATGTTGAAAAATATTACAATTAAAAGTGTCAAGAATAAAATAATTCATTGAGTACATTTAATATTGTAAACCTTTAAGGAGTGAACCATCTCATGATGTCACCATACTGTATTTTTATTATAATTATATTACTTTTCCTAAGTAGCAGTAACTTCCACTGGCTGATGAATGATTGTGTCCTTTTTTTGTATAGAACATTTAATTTCAGATGTATGAAAGTATAGTGTACTGCAGGGACAAGTGTCCAACTAAAGTCAAGACTTGATCACTGTCAGTAAAGAACTGCTTTATTTATCTTCTATCGTCTTTTAATGAGACACAAAGCTCACTGATACGACAGCATTAAACACACTGTATGGTTTTTCTTTTATTAACAGGAGCAACAGGAGCTTCTCATTATTTTCGATGTGACAAGTCAACAGTGGATCAATCAAACAACCTGGAAATTATGCTTTTCATTAATATACAGCGATGTGTTGCCCTATTGTCACTGTCTAGGTGTAGTGGTCTTTATGTAGGTGTGAGATGAATAGGTTAACTTTTCCCCTTTGCCTTTGTCAGATCCAGAAGGTACAAAGTAAAATAAAATAAATTCACTGATAAGTAATATAATGTTGTTAATGTATAATGAGCATTGATGTATGGATACACATCACTAAGAAATATCATGGGAATATATTAATTGCAGTGACATTAGAAATGACAACAATGTTAAGTTTGTTTTTTAATGCAGTTCTGTTCAATAATATAACACATCTGCTGCTTTCATTACATTTCAGATTTCATCTAATGACACTGATTAAATAAGCCATTTATGTAACATTATAGTTTAGTTAATTATGTTGCAGTCCTAATCTGTAATTTACCTAAAAACATACAAACATATTTTTGCAGGATGGTGAAGCAGAGGCAGTGAACTATGCAGCACTGGATTTCTCCAAAAGAAAAGTGAAGAGAGGGAATGAAAACAGGAGAAAGTACAAACAGGACTGTGTGTACTCTGTTGTTAGGTCAGATTACCACAGCCAGTAAAACCCCTCTTGGCCGAGAAGGACCTTTACAATGCTCCCCAACTCTCTACAGAGGTCTGTAGCTAAGCTTGTTTTACAGTGTACAATATATTATGTGCATAGACTGCAAAAAAGGAAGAAGTCAACCATCAGTCAAAATGTGTATTTTGTAAGAAAAAGAGAGGAAAATAAAAAAATCCAGCATTCATGCATACAGCAGATTTCCAGACAGAGAGCTTTAAAAAGTTGAGAAAGATTCAGTTCTTGAGATAAACTAATAATTAATTTCAAACTCTTTTGAGATTAATATTGAAATATTTAAAAATATTTAAAATATATTGCATGCTAAAGGCTATTTGAAATGTCTAACTATTAAATAATTGGTAATTTCAACATCATAATGATGAATTATGATGTGATAATATTCAAAGATATTACACAGTGATACAAACAGAATGATGCACAAAATGTCTTTTATATCATCCAGGATTTAAAAAATCATTATGTTACAGAGTTCACAGGTGAAATTCATGTGCTGGAGCAGCTTAAAGCAGTTATTTTTACACATCATGTGGCAGAAAAAAATAATGAACAATTCTGGTGTGTGAATTAATTCTAAATCCTGACATCACTGTAGACACAATTTTCCTCCGCTGCTTTTACATTCCTTCTCCCCGATTTACCAGCTGTCTTTGTAAAGGTTGCTGTAGAATAAACCAACGAGTCCTCATTTCTCTGAGGAAATAAATCCCAAAATATTGTGAGATGGGAAGTTAATGTATGGACATGCAAATAGATAAAACATACTTTTTAAGTTAAATATTGTCTTTAATTTCCTTACCTGCTGACTTTGCTGACCACCTCTGGCTGTTCCATCATTTGTTCGCAGAGCAACAGCAGCTGTATAATAATAAAAATAATGACATTTAAGTAATATGACTTACACACATAAATGATGTGAATCTAAAGATATAGCTGTTACTGAATACCGTTTGATATATTAACATTTGAGTAATTTCTCTTACCGTTATAACAATCACAAGATTTTCTCTTGATGCAATATATGAGGAAGGTTGTTACAACCAGACTTATGGCCAAAGCAGCACACAGCAGGTAGATAATTGTGTTGGCCCTCTGTAAATCACACCCGCTAACGACTGAAGCTTTATGAAAAAATATGAAATAAAATAAATAATTTAAGGTTAAGAAAATGGCAATAAGTAATTTATGGTATTTGAAAAGATAATATGAAGTAGAACAAAATATTTCTCTGACAGTTGATCTAAATGGATTGTACTTGAAACACATATAGTATAATACAGAAATAACAATATAGAAATATAGAAATTAATTTACCTTCAATGTCCAGTTTTGTTCCATTTCCAAATAATATCTCCCCACATGTGGCCACAGCACAGTAATAAGTCCCAGCATCAGAGGAGCTGACGTTCTTAGAGAAGCTGTAGACACATTTCTGTGGAGAACGAGCCTCATGACTCTTTTCACATTCATCAGCACTGTTCCCATGAGCATAAATAAAACTGGGATGAGATTCATCTGATCCAGCTCTGAACCAGTGCACTCTGGGTTCTTCTAGACAAGTCTTACTCTCAGAGAGGACTGAACACTGGAGATTCACAGAGTCTCCTGGACGGACTGGATCAGATGGAAAGTCTTGAATGATGGCTGTGATGTCAGGTTTTGGTCCTGAGGGATTGAAAGCACAAATGATGAACATATTTTACAGTTACACACATTCATATGCAAAAACACTTTTTCTATAAACTATGGAAATGTTAAAATGTAACCATATAAAAAGGATAAGCTGATCATAACATTTAGGGCAGGTGGAACCTTTGATTGCAGACATTTATTTACCTTTAATCCTCAGAAATGTCCCTTTCAATAATGCCATGTTTAGTCGGTCTACATTCATACAGTAGTAAAGTCCAGTATCGTTTAACTCAGCTTTATTAATATGCAGGACAAATGTCCCAGGCTGTTGTTTAGTTATAATGTGAGGAGTCTTATTAACACCATCATAATCAAAACTATGTGTTCCTCCCAAGAATTCAGGCAAGTTTCCACCAACAAGCCTGATCCAGAACAAGGTGGTTGTTTTGTATGCAGATGTCTGTCGGGTACATGTCAGAGTCACATCATCTCCAACACCAACAGTCTTTGTCACAAAAATCTGATCGTCTGCACATCCTGAAAAAAAAGATTAAAATAAACACAGAGAAATAATAAAACAACATAGATTCATTTATGCGTTCTGCTAAATTGTTGAAAGAAGATGAAAATATTCTTAAACATTTATCTGGAGTAAAGCTGACTTAATATACTTACGTGCAACTCTGAACATGAGCAGAATATAAAATCCAAACAGCATTTTCTTGTTAATTCATGTAAGACAGCAGTTAAATTAAACAGAATCAGAAGATGATCCGCCTTAATGTAATCATATGAAATGGGAGGGAACAATTTCAGATCAATCTGATTGGCTGCTCATTATGTTGGCGGATCAGTGTACTACCCCAGTGGAAATAATATCAACCATCTTTCCAACCTATACAACAACACCAACAGCAAGCTTTTGTTTCATGTTTCATGGTGAGTTTCTATTACTGACACTGAGAGTAAACACAAGAGATGATTTCATTCAATCTTGAGGTAAACTTCAATAATCTCAAAAACTCTTGTTCCTAAGGTTTTGTTTAGATTTTTTCAAAATTTGAACTTTTCAGGTAATAATTATGGTCAAGCTGTTCATGACTCACACAAATCACCATAAATCAGATGTCATTTTATAGTTGCGGTCATCAAGAAATGTAAGGATGATTTGTCAGATTTTAATTTGTGGGAAGAGGAAGTCACATTTTTAGAGCGTTGTTATGATTACTACTATATTTCTTGGACAGTCGCTTGGTTTCCAGAAGAATTATCAGACTTAAAATTAAACCAAAGGATGTTCAGAAAATATCTCTCCAAACAAAACCTTGATGTTGATGTCTTTATTTTATTCTTGTTCCTTCAGTTTGATGTCTGAGCTTCACTGTGCAGAATAATGTGTAGAGTTTGACACTAAAAGACTTCACTTTCATCTAAAGGAAAGCAAGCGTGTTGAAAATCTGAGTTTTAGGGGTTGACCTACAAGCATGATCTGTGACATCCCAACTAGTTTTTAAGCTAATGTTGTCCAACTTACACGTATGATGTGGAAATGTAAAACCTAGAGTGCTCATACACTGAGAATAAACTTGCCTGTGAAGAAGTTTCCTGCAGGTAAACATTTGAAATGAACAATTATATTAATGGATTCTGTATTTTTCAAGGAGAAGAAAAGATGAGATGTTATATTAATGATTTTAATGAGATCATTGGATTTGTTTTGTTGAAAAACCAACTAAATAAACATTGTTGTTCCGAGCTGAGTATTATCGTACATGTCTGGAGGGGATAATTAGGTAAAATGACTTGGTTAAGTTAAGGGAAAGATCATTGTAACTGCAAATAAACTACGGTATGATAACAGCCATATCAAACCGGTCAAGGCAGCTCACCAGCCACCTAGCCCAGTTCTGCTTAAGGTTTCTTACCAAAAAAGGGGAGTTTCTCCTTACCGCTGAACCAAGTGCTTACTCATGGAGGAATTTTGGGTCTCTTTAGAGTATGGCCTAGACCTGCTCTGTGTGAAAAGTACCTTGAGATAACTCTTGTTGTGATTTAGCACTAAATAAATCAAAAAAAGTAAATATAGAGGCCTGTGTTTCTTGATCTGATGTGAAATTCTGTAACATCTGTAGCACACAGTGAGATACAATTTATTGATCTCTTATTTGAATACAATTTAAATAATGCATTCAGCCATTTGCCGTGCTGACAGCCAAAGATAGATCGACAATCTTGAATATTGTGGGAGCCAACCAATCCAGATGTTCCACATCATCAATGATGACCCGCCCACTGTGCCTGTCAGTCACATCAAGAGGAAGAGCTGAACGCTGTAGACAGGGGCTGGTGAAAGGAGAGCAGAGTACAACAGTATCGCAGCATTGTCAAAGAAACTAATTCAGCTGCAGGCAGTTTGCAATTTCTGACTCAACTAACCTGCATGCTTTGATCTGAGGGAGGAGACTTGTGTGAAAAGGATAGAACATCACAAATAAAATAAGTAAGCCGAGATTTGAACCCAAGAACTTGTTGTTATAAGGCAGCATGTTAATCACTGACAGACTATCCCAAAAAGGGTTTTTTTGTAATAAAAGGAGCTTTTCACTTGTAGTAAAACAGTGAAAATACCACCTTCAAGCCCCATGAACAGTGGTGGACACATTCACAATGACAAGACACTCACATTATAACGTAGTCAAGTTCAACATCACAAAGTGTCAAACATATACACTTATATACGCTTTACTTCCTTCACCTATTTGTATGTAGGCATATCGAAAATGAAACTGCATAGATTGATAATGTAAAGGCTCAAAAGATGCATTTCTGTTTGTAGTTGATTCTGACCAAAAAAATTTTCTTCCTACCACAAGTATTAAAATTGCCATACTGTACATTTAAACCAGCTGTTCCCTGACATGATGCTGTGTCCAGGAAAGTGGATACAGGAACTGTAAAATGTAATTTTAAAAAGTCCTGCAGTAAATACTTTCATGTACTTTGTGTCATGCTTTGTATTTTCTGCTTTTTCTTTTTGTGCACACTACTGCTGGACACAAATAAACACACATTCACTGTCAACACTGGCTTACAAATGACGAGTGGAAAGTTAGACCTCATTGTGGTTGGGTTTTCAGTTTAAGGTGTTGTTTTCATTGGTAGCTGCTGTGAGAGAGAGGAGTGCTACTCATTCACAGGTCCCACCCCGTTTGGTTTGAAACATTATCTTAAATTTGTCTGTTTATTATTTGACCACTGCTAAAGTCTGTTTGTGTGGTTGCTCCTTTAAAAACACAATTTACAGACATTATGTGTAGTTTAAATAAACATTTCCAGCAATTACTTTAATTTGTTCAATAAAAAATGGCCTGCTGAAACCTTTTGCAGCTTTTCTCTCCTGTTTTAAACTCAGTACACATCCTGTTGAAGCCCTCAGTCAGGTCTGTTCTGAGTAAACAGCCTCAGTGGTTGGTCAAAGGGGCGGAGAAATGGCCCACCACAGCTCTTCTCTGTCAGTGTAGCTGTTGCATGTGGCTTTGCTCGATTGTTCTCAACACAGATATGCACATGTATCTACAAAGTGCTGTGAGATGAGAAAGATGGAGGTGTTTATTAATTTGAGTAGCTGTCTCCTCACAGTCTTGCACTACTTATTTTTAGTAAACATGTTCTAAACTTACCCGTGGGTTCTCCACATCTGTGTGGTTTTGGCCACATTTCCTCTGGTTTTCCCCTGCAACTGTCCTTCAAACCCGCAGGCTACCAACTACACTGTAGTTATGTAGATTACAAAGATAACAAAACAACACAAACTAGAGACTCAGGATGAGATTTGCCTAACTTAATACAAACATTGAAAGTAAAACCACTAGCTTAGACTGAAAAAAAAAAAATTCCACATTCAACTCCAACAGTGTCTGTGTTGTGTCCCATGAGCCATCAAGCGATCTACCAGTCCACCTAAAAACATCATTGGGGTTGTATCTTTAATGTGATCACGGAAAGTTTTGTTGCATGCATGCATCAGGCCCAGTTGTTTTGGGTCAGTAAATAGTTCCAATTATTAAACTAACTTAAGAGCTCTGCACATCCATGGTACACCCACACAGATAATTTCACTTATACTGCCTGATTCTCAGATCTGTGTGGGCGTCTACAGGCTGTTTGATTGATGTCTTCATGACTCTATAGTTAGTTTTGTTGTATCTCTTACACCTTTGTCTTTGTAATTAGATCAAGTAATCCAGTGACCTCATGTACACTACGGCATAGTTTTAACCTTGCTGGGGTGAACCTGAGCAGAAGCCTAATCAGCCAAAATAACTGAAAACACCTGTGTGCATGTGAATAACTTTCTAAGCTACAGTTACATGTTTGCTATTTCTAGCTTTATTTGAGGCACAACTATATATTTGTGTTGCCTATTTCCCGCTATTCTATGCTCTGTGGTAATGTAGCTAGAAAGACAGCATTGCTACAGGAAGATCACTGCTAGCTAACAAACATGGCTGAAAGCAATGCATGGTAGAAATTATAGTATTAAGTAAATGTTTTGTCAAATGTTTTATGAGGAAAGAGTAACAGTACGTCTCAAGGAAGCATGAAATGTGTTCTGAGTAATAAGCAATGAAAATAAGATTCTTTATTTTTTAGAAAATTACAAAGGTCATCCTCGTGCCTGTCTTGTGTGTATTTATAGGTGGAGATATACAAACTAATACTAAAAGATTACTTCATAGCTCTCTCTTCAAAAACATGCACATTTGTAAGATAAAAGCGTCTGTGTTTGTGCTAGTCTAAGATAAACACAAAAACTGTAATTATACAAAGATATTAAACTTTATTATAGTTCAAGTGGTCAGAATAAAGAAAATGCTTTGAAAACAACACAAAAACACAACAATTATGTAAATATACATCTCTTATCAAGAAAATAGATCACCGGTTTGTCTAAGGGGAAGTTCGTGTTCTGCATCTCAGCCAATCACCGTGATTTCCACTTTATAAACCTTGAACAACTTGTGACAAAACTTCCATCTGGTGGGAAGACATCAGTTGTGCAAGACAAGAGTGCTGTACCACAATGATCGTACAACTGACTGCTTTGATTCTTCTTACTGCAGTGTGTAAGTACAATTCTTATCAGACATAGGAACCCTTTTGCTTGTTCGAACATATGACGTGTAAAAATTCACATTTTTCCTTGTTTTTTGTGCTGTTGTCTAGTAAGTTTCTTTTATTCTTCTTCAGCTCTGATTCAAGCTGCAGAGGTTCCTCATCTGATCTCTTTGACTGTGGTTGAAGTTGGTGACAATGTTACTTTTCACTGTCCAGTCTCTGAGAAGGATAAATTATTCCACTGGTATAAACAGCCTTTTGGACAAATGGGTCAAACAATCGCTGCTGTAATCTTTGGCAAGATAACAGTCAGTGAACAATTTAACGAGTCACGTTTTACAGTCGCAAAAAAGGATGCTCACTTTTCTCTCACCATCAGAAATGTAAGCAAAGAGGATGAAGCAACATACTTTTGTCTAAATGGACCAGTGTTTTCACAAACATTCACCTACAGCAGATTATTGACTGTAAACAGTAAGAAATAATTTGCGCTCTATGTCAATGATCAATTACTTCTTTAAAACATTCAGATAATTTAGATTGTGAATTCTTTTTGTTGCGTTTCTCATCTTATTTTACTGAATCACACAGACAACAATCAGCAGAAATCAGTCTATGTGACACAAAGTCCGGAGACAGCATCAGTCCAGCTGGGAGACGCACTGACTTTTCAGTGTTCACTGCTCTCCAAGAACAAAGCAGAAAACACAGATCAGTGTCCAGATGAATGCAGTGTGTACTGGTTCAGAGCTGGATCAGGAGGATTTCATCCAGGTGTCGTTTACACTCCAGGGAACAGGAGTGATGAACGAGAGGAAAGGAGCTGTGTCTACAGTCTGTCCAAAACTATACGGGACTCCTCTGATACTGGGACTTACTACTGTGCTGTGATCACATGTGGACAGATTTTGTTTGGTGAAGGAACAAAAGTGGACATAGGTAGGTGTTATAAAAATTAGATAAGGGTGAATTCCATGTGTCAAGAGTTCATGTAGAGTATGAGTACATTTCTATATTTATGTGAACTGTTTGATACTTCCTGTTTCAACAAGTTGCTGAGGCTGGCAGAAAGAGATTTCAACTCTATATGTATCGTAGGGTTAGAGACGGGTCAACGAGTGGAACTTCTGCATGTTTACTCAAAAAGGGAACTGAAGAACCGTTATGATGCTATCTATGGAATAAGACTGCTAAGGTGTTGAGTAACTGTTATGACTATCTATGGAATAGACCTGCCTGCTATGGGAGGGGGCTGAACAACGCAAGTAAAGAACAGTATAAAACCTTTCTGACAACGCTCCTCTGAGAGCCTTTTCGCCTGTAACCGTTGTTGTTGCATTTGTAAAACGCTCCGCTTGTACAAGCTAATAAATTCAACTTATGTTCTACTATTCTGAGTGATATAGAAATTCTCATAACATTTGGCGCCCAACGTGGGGCTCCAATACCTGTTTTTCTCTGTAAGCAACGGAACTGAAATACCTGCAGGTGTAAAATCAAAAGACCCCCGCCACGAGGTTCTTAAAACCTCGTTTTGGCAGGAGGCCAGAACCAGCTAAAAGAGAAAAACAGTGACGGAAGCCAACAGAAGAGACAAACCAAGAGATTCGGGAAGCAGAGAATAGGTTGAATTTCGATTGCGGGCCAGACGAACCTGAGCCAAGGGCTTAGAAGTGAAACGGACCTAGGTTGAAGAACTTAGAAGCTAATGTCTTTGGAAGGACAATTGGAAAAACTAATCCCTCAGGCCTGAGTAAACAAAAAGACGTCTCGAGAAGTCAGGGACTTCGAAGGTATAGTATTATTTTGTAAAGTCCGGGACTTACAAGTGATACTGGGAGTCTAGGACTCCGATAAAAAAGCATGCCTAGTGTTTGTCTATATGTATAAGTGTTATATGTAATTTGTACTCTATACCGTAAATATTGTGACTAAGAGAGTTTTATTATATTTGAAAGCTATCAACGGTATCTCAGTGACCTCTAAGAATGGGTAGTCGTCACAGTCGTAAAAAAGATAGAAAACAATATAGTGAGGATGTCAAGCATATGGAAACATTAGATCCTGATAATGTTAAATATCTCAAGAGATGAAAGAAAAGGTGACTTCTTAGGGAAGTTAGAGTTAGTTATTAGGTGGCGGTGGCTCAGGAGGTAGAGCGGTCATCCTCCAATTGGAAGATTGGTGGTTCGATTCCCGGCTTCTCCAGTCTACATGTCGATGTGTCCTTGGGCAAGACACTTAACCCCAAATTGCTCTCGTCGCTGCGCCAACGGTGTATGAATGATTAGCTTTCTCTGATGAGCAGGTTGGCCCCCTGCCATCAGTGTATGAATGTGTGTGAATGGGTGAGTGAGTTGTAGTGTAAAGTGCTTTGAGTGGTTGAAAGGCGCTATATAAGTACAGTCCATTTACCATTTAGATGTTGAAAGTTGCGAATGGTTAGTGAGAGAGCAGATAAAAAGGGAAAGAAAAAGAAAGAGTTGCTAAAAGATAGGCAGATAAACGACAGGAAGCTCAACAGGATAGAAAAAAAAAAAACAATGTTACATATATCCTGTCTTTTATTCTGCCCGAGATCGACAGAATGATGATAACTATGTGCCATATGGGCTCCGTCCGGATCCTCCACCCTATCCTGCACTTCAGCCTCCACCTGCCGCTCTTCTCACGTCTCTGCCAACTGCTCCGCCGCCTCCCATCTCCTCACCTCACAACCCCTTCGTGAAAGTCAACATCACCCCACGGAGTGTAGAGAAGCCTCCACCTGCCACTCCGTCTCCTCGGAAGACACAAAGCGGTACAGTATATGAATACACTCCCGCACCACAGGAGAGACAGGCCAATTTTGATCACATAGACGGTGATGAGACTCTCATTGCACCTTTGATTGAGTTACCAAACCCTGGGGCAGGTGTAAATGTGGGGGGAGAGATACAGCCACCCACAGTGAAGGTGTTTCGAGCATGGACAGACCAAGACGTTAGAAAAGCTACAAAAACCATAGTCCGTCAGTCAGAGGATGGCGAAGCCTTTGCTGAAGAAATGAATCAACTTTTCAAAAGTTTTGGACTAAACACTATAGAGGTAGAGAGAGCAGTCAGGACGATAGTACCAAAATTATGGTGTCAAATTAAGGGAAATTGGAACCCCTTCAATAATGATCGGGAGCCGATCCCATTTGGTGATGTAAATTATGCTGCACAGGTAGATGCATTACTGGGCAGAGTAGTTACACAATACAAAGGACAGGCAAATTATGCAAGAGTATCTGAATGTAAGCAGGAACCAACAGAGACAGTGCTACTTTTTGTTGAGAGAATGAAAAAAGTGTTCTGTGTACACAGTGGAATTCCTAAAGATGATGGCGATAAAAGCCCATACAGCATGCAGCTAAAAAAATGCACTCATGATTGGATTCAAACCAGAAATCAGCCAATTCATAATCAAACAATTGATTGGGTGGAAAAATGCAGGGTTACAGAAGACCATTGCTTATGCAGTTCATGCCGAAGAAAAAATTTAGACAAAGAAAAAGAAAAAGAGTACTAATGCATTTTTGTGTGATGATGACACTGATGAAACTTTATTCCGAGGAAACTATGGAGGAGGACGGGCAGGAAAAGGAGGAAGGGGAGGGGGAGACGGTGAGAGCGGGAGGAGAGACAACCGGTCCGACGTCTGCTACAATTGTGGAAAATTCGGGCAGTATTCGAGGAGCTGCAGAGCCCCAAAAAGGGGCAGGTGGAGAGAGGAGCGAGGAGCGGGATGAGGCGGAGGAGCGGAGCCCCGGCAAGGAGGACAAGGATGGCAGGGAAGGCAGGAAAGGAATCACACACACACACACACACACACACACGAGGAAATAGAAGCAGACGAGGGCACAGACACAGACACACCAACAGATGACGAGACAAAAATAGAAGAAATTCTATCGCTACAAACAGCTGAAATTTACTATCACAGGAGGGGACTAAACTTTAAGGGGTATTGAAAGTACAGGGGAAATCAATAACCTTTTTGTGTGACTCTGGAGCCTGCAGAACAGTCTTACGACATGATGAAACAGGAACAGAATTTCCCTTATAACAAAATAGCGATTTTAAAGTTAGGTCAGCTTCAGGACATGTAACTGTTGAAGCAGTTAAAATAAGTCCAAAAGGCTCTTACAGGCCGTACCGTAGACAATATCCACTTAAACCAGAAGCTGAAGAAGGTATAGCACCTATAATACACAAATTACTCAATGCAGGAGTTATCAGAGAGTGTCGATTTTCAGCATGCAACAGTCCTTTGTTTCCTGTAAAGAAAGCCGCTCCATCAACAGGGTGGAGAATAGTACAAGATTTATAAGCAGTAAATATTTTTACAGTAATAGATTTAGCTAATGCATTTTTCTCTGTACCACTAAACAAAGAAGATCAATTTTGGTTTGCATTTCAATACAAAAAAAAAAAAAAAAAAAAAAGTTTTTACAACTTATGTTCTACTATTCTGAATCCAGTCTCCTTCCTTGAGAGTGATATAGAAATTCTCATAACAGTAGGTATTTACACTTTTATCTAAATCCTGAATAGATTTTGCATACGTATTAAACCCAGTTAAAATATATAAGATTTGCATTGCAATTTTTGACATGCAGAAAGATTGAAAAATTAATCAATTCATTCACAATACTTTGTGCGAACATTATTATTTTTTGAGATATGTAATAATGTATGTGACTGACTACGTCTTTCACCCAAAACTTAACTAAACATTATAAATACTATAGAAAACATACATGGTGAAAGTAAAAGTAAAAGAGTAAAATACTCAACAGTAATTTAACAGTTACCGTATTTATGTTGCATTTGGAAAAATATGGGCTGCCTATATTCACTTTTCTCTGTATGATAGACACTGCTCAACCGTCAACAGAAAATCAAGACAAGAGACATTCACTATTCAATGTCATTTGTCATCAGATGTAATTTGCAGCAACAGTAATTTTCACATCTATAAAATGTGGAGTATTGATTTGTGAGACTGTTGGCTGAAAGTAGTGTACATGTTTCTGGACGCTACCTTTTTCATTTCATTGGGGAATTTTTAAAGTCACTACACAGTGGATATATTTACACGTTCAGCATCTCGACACTAAAATAAAATGTGTCAAGTTAAATATAGCGCACTATATAATAAGCAGGCAGTGATTTTGGATGCATTCATTAGCACCATGGTGCTAGGAAAGTGGCTAGCTTGGTTGGCAGTAAGCTGAAGACACTGCTCCAAGAATAGTATTTATGAGATTAAAGATGTATAAAAGTCTGAATGTACATACACTATATTCATCTCCCGATGACATCACGCTCAGCGGGGGAAGCTGTCAAAAAGCCTGTGTGAGAATGAAGAAATTATCATGTGATACTTTATATGTAAATGCACTTTATAATAAGCAGGCAGTGATTTTGGATGCAGTCATTAGCACCATGTTGCTAGGAAAGTGGCTAGCTAGGCTAGCAGTAAGTTGAAGACACTACTCCAACAAGAGTATTTAGGAGAATAAAAAAAGTCTAAAGGTCTGAATGTACATACACTATATTCAAATGGTGCCATTTCCCGATGACATCACGCTCAGTGGGGGAAGCTGTCAAAAAGCCTGTATGAGAATGAAGAAATGATCATGTGAACTTCATTTTATATGTAAAATGTACATGCTAAAATTTAAACAGGCACACTTTAAGTTTTCTCAGGATGGTTAGCAACTCCTTCAACCAGACTGCTGCTAATGCAGTGCCACTGACATTGTTAGCTTATCCTGCTAGTACTGCCAATGATATGGTGACCAGACGTCCCTGTTTGTCTGGAATTGTTAATAGCTGGGAGTCCTGTAAAGCACCGAAATTGTCCCAGTTTTCAGTGCTTCTGTAGACATTTATAATGTTCTGTCCCACTCATTATTATCTAACACAATATAAAAACAAAAACAAGGCACCGCATTTCTGAATTCAACACTGATTTGTCTGCATGTGTGTCAATAAATCAATGTATCATTTTCAAAGATGTTGCTAGCCTTTGACATTTTTGTCTCTTTCTGACTGAACCTGTCAGCATGCTAACAGTTAGTTGTCATAATGGAAAGAGAGAGTCGATCTTATCTAGAAAAAAAAGGTCTGGAAAGCTCACGGCTTCTTTTGTTGAGTACCCGGCAACGCAAACTCTGTTTCTGCTCACACTGCAAGAGTACATTTTCCATTGCGCATGGTGGAAATGCTATATATATATATATATATAGCATTTCCACCTATATAACCATATTAATAGCTCCAGTGAAGAAACTAAGAAATACAACTGCCAATCATAAAGTACCCAGCAGTCTTCTTAAAGGCTCTTTCGCAATCTGTTCATTTTGAATACATTTTTATTAGCTGAGGCGCTGTCCATGGTGCGGAAAGGTGCATTGGGGAAGTGTGAAGGTTAAAATAAATAATCCCCCATCCTGATGAAAACAGCTCTTAGTTTTTGTGGTTTTGAAATATGGTCACCTTAGCCAATGTTGCTGTGAAAAATACATAAAACAACTCACAAGCTAATTAAATCTGTATTTACAGAGCTGTGTTAAACCAGCTCCGTAGACAGGCTGAAAATAAAGATGCTAACGTTAACTAACCATATCCACTCAACAGTTCAAGATGTCATAAAAACTCTGATTTTAATCCTGCTGCTTTGGTTGTTAAACTGTCACATATACATCGATATGAAGAGTCCGTCTGTCAAACACACAGGTTTTATCATGTTTTATGTGAGCAGCACATTTTCAGAAAGAGACAGCAATATTAAAACTCAACATTTTTGAATAGATTCTGTTATGCAACCCAATTTGTAACTTGGTTGGGATTTTAGCTGTAGTTTTTCAAATGTGTTTGTACAGTAGTAGCTAATGTTGACTCCTGACAGTGTATTATTTTTTTTCTGATTCCAGGATTAAAGTTGGATCCAGCTGTCGTTGTACTTGGAGCACTGTTGGCTTGCTGTGTGACTGTGATTGCCGTCCTCATGTTCTACATTAATGGGAGGACAGCTTGTGTGAATTGCAATGGTAAGTTCACCATATTTTACTTTTTTTCAGTCAGTGCGGAGCCAAACCAACCATATATTGATCCTTCTTGTGTGTAATCAAAGTCTAATACATCCTATCCTCCTGTGGTGTAGACCTCAAAAGTTATCCACAAACCATTAAAATCATATCAATAAGTCTTACACAGCAAACTCACAGAAGTTGGTCACATCTTTTAGTGATAAAATATTGTAAGTTCACTGAACTGTATTTTTTTCTTTGGATTGTGTCCTTTTTCTATATAGAATATTTCATTGTAGTATGAATGTTATATGAAATTACAAACTATATTTTCTCATTAGCAAAGCACTTCGCTTCTGACTGATCAGTTCTCTGGTAGACTTGGTCTGAGGCAGATAAAGGACTGAAGTGAACTGCAGTGTGCAACTAAGACCAAGATCTGATCACTGTGAACAAACACATGCTTTATCTATTTCTGTCTTTTAATGAGACATAAAGCTCACTGATATGACAGTATTAAACACACTGAAGGTTTTTCTTTTATTAACAGGAGCAAGAGAAGCTTCTCATAATGTTGGACGTGACAAGTCAACAGTGGATCAATCAAACAATCTGGTAATTATGCTTATAGTTAATATACAGCGATGTGTTGCCATGTTTGCACTGGTTAGCTGTAGTGATCTTTATGTAGGTGTGTAATGAATGTTTTACCAATTTTTCCCCATTTTCTTTGACAGATCCAGAAGGTACAAAGTAAAATAAAATAAATTCACTGTTGAGTTACATAATTTGTGTTACTTTATATTAAGGTATATATATATATATCCAATAAAGTTGGAATAAAATATTTGTTACCTCTTCCCATGAAATGATTGTGACAATGTGATGTATTCTTGATAGATAAGGTGTATATATTCTCAAAATTGTATTGACCAATCTCATTATATATGGTCAAAGATGTGTATAAATAGAAAATAAAAAGGAATGTGTCTGAAAACAAAATTATTCCAACTTCATGGGCGACCATGTATATATATATATATTAAATTAGGATAAAAACAAGATGTATGAATACAAAACAAATCACTGAGAAATATCATAGGACTATTCTAATTACAGTGACATAAAAAAAGACAGAAAACAATGTTACATTTGCTTTTTAATGCAGTTCTGTTCAATAATATAACACATCTGCTGCTCTCATGATACAAAGATGAATAATCAAGTACAAATTTCACATTTAGGCTAATGCCACTGATTAAAAAAGCCACCTAAGAAGGTAACATTATAGTTAAGTTAATAACGTTACAGTCCTAATCTCAAAAAAATTTTAATAACACACAAATATATTTTTTGCAGGATGGTAAAGCAGAGGCAGTTCACTATGCAGTGCTGGATTTCTCCACAAGAAAAGTTAGAAGAGGAAGTTTTATGAGAGAGTACACTGAGTGTGTGTACTTTGTTGTTAGGTCAGATTACCACCGCCAATAAAACCCCTCTCTATAGGCAGAGCAGGATCTTCACACTGCTCCCCAATGCTATGCAGAGGTCTGTAGCTAAGTTCACTAACAAAGACCACGCCAACTGAGATATGAGTTTAAGTATTTATTGTGTGAATTAGAAAAAAGGTTGAGGGATAGGGAAGGAAGGATGGGGGGTGAGGGTTGAGGGGTAGGGATGAGGGGTGAGGGTCGAAGGGTAGGGATGGGGGGTGAGGGTAGGTGGGTAGGGATGAGGGGATAAGGGTCGAAAGGGATGAAGGTCGAAAGGTTGAAGAGGTGGGATGAGGGGTGAGGGTCGGTTGGATGTATTGGGGTTAGGGTTGTGGGGATGTAGGGGTTAAGCCTGATTTATACTTCCGCGTTACGTCGAAGCGTAGCTACGCAGAGCTCTCTGCGTTGAAGCGGACCCCTACGCTGTAGCCTGACGTGCACCTCCAAAAAATCCTAACTACGCGTCACGGCAACGCGGACCGCAAGTGTTGTGATTGGTCCGCTCAAATAGTCAGGTCCTCCGGCAGTTGCTTTTTCCGGTCTTTCTTCCTGCAACACCGCCATTATTATTAATAATGAACAAAAGGTATGTGTTTTCTGTTATTAGCGCACATAACGCACATAGCACAATGCTACATGCTACTGTGACCAACAAAAAACAAAAAAACCATGCTACTGTGACCGGAAGATAAACAAGGATACGGATATGACTCCTCTGAAACCACACACACCCCCTAGCGGCATGGCGGTGAATTGCAGAGCAACGCGTTCCCTCGACGCAGGGACTATAAATGGCCAACGGCACTGGCGTAGCTACTCCGTCGACGTAACGCAGAAGTATAAATCAGGCTTTAGGGTCGAGGGGTCGTAGGGTATGGAGGGAGAAGTGAGGGTCGTGGGGATGGGGGAAGGGATGGGATGTAGGGGAGGGGGAGAAGAAAAGAATAGAGGTTTAGGATGTAGTGTGGGTGCGAGTTGGAGCCGGGTGCCAGGTTGATGAGGAGGCGCCGGATGCTGTACCCCGTCTCCTAGGTGAGTGTAGGAAGGGAACCGGGGAAGGATGAGACTCTGGGTGGGGGATCTGTCTCTGCGTCTGGTCCGTGTTGCAGATCCCCAAAGAGACTCCCAGAGGACAAGAGCAGATGTGCGTTTCTAATATCAGTTGTGCTGTGGCGGATATATGTTCGGTACGCAGGTGATGACCAACGTCCGAGAATTTTGATGATATGATCCGGGATACCTTGACGTGAAGCGGAGGAGGCTGCGCCGATGCGGAATGAATGACCTGAGTATGATTCTGGGGGTATGCCAGATTTTATTAGGATTTGTCGCAGGTGGAAGTGGAACCAAAACCGTGTGGTTACTGTACCTGTTTCAGTAATGAATAGTGGATCGAGTGGGGAGGAACGGCTGGTCTGTCTTAATTGAATGTAGGCATGGATGGTTCGTATGGGCTCAGGAATGAATGAGAACGAAAAAGAAACACGGGTTGAGGCTGGCCGGATTGATTATTTTTGCTTTTTCTAAGGTGGAAGAAAAGTGTGTCGGGAGAGTGGATTGATATGTCGGATATGGTGGCGTGTTGTGATGGGTCGTAGTGAGAAGAGGAAGTGGTGAATTCTGAACAGCAGAGAAAACCGAAGAATGCTAATAGGAACATGGGCTCTAAAACCTATCTATATACGGGGATATGTAGCCGGTACGGAGGGTTCTGATACAGCGGTTGAGAAGGTCTGAGGTGAGAGGTGAACGTTTTGCTGTGGGATGAGGTTCGGCTTTACGGAGTCCTTTAATTAACGTACGGATGTGAGAGTGGGAAAAGCTGGGACATGGAGCTCCGGATGACAGTTTAATAATAAAGTTGATTCCGCTGAGGTATGCTTGGATAGTGGTTGTTTTTATCTTGAGAATGGAGTGGGCGTACGAAATGAAACTGGAAATGGTAAGGACGTCGAGTGATGGAAACAGGAGACGGTGTGCAGTGTAAAAGGTTTTAAAACAATTCCACCCTGTCAGGTAGGATGACAGGGTTCGGGGTACAAGGCTGTCGAGGATGGCGTCCTGTGATGTCCGTATAAGGTGTTCCAGTCGAGGATTTATGGGAAGATGGTGGCTGAAAACGGTAGGACCTGCGTCGGGAGTTGATTGACTGCTGGTGATAAGAGTCTGAATTTCTGGAACGAAAAACGAAAGTGAATCAACGATAGTGTTTTTGTAGCCGGGTATGTGGTGTGCTTGCATAGTGAACTGGTGTTGAGCTGACACGAGGGTGAGTTTACGCATGAAGGGAATGACGTATTGGGTATGTGAACGTCCTTTATTAATGATGTCTACAACTGCAGTGTTATCAGTATGTATGGCTATATTCAGTGTTGACCACTCGTGCCCCCAAAGGATAGCAGCGACGATGATCGGGTACATTTCATAAAGGAGGGATGGAAAGCGGAGGGGCTACGGAAGGCAAGCTGAAAGTGGCGGGCTTTGGTCTCTGAACTGTCGGAGGTCTAGGCAAAGGGGCGGCGAGTGTGCATGCCGTGGCCGGGTGGGATGGGGCGCCGCATATTTCACAGTTGAGGGAAGAGCGGGCCGCGAAGACACGGCAGTACAACTCGCTATCCAGTGTACCCCAGTATGTCCCCTGATTAAACTGGCTAAGTCTGCCTGCTGCTTGGGATGCAAAGAGGAGGTGGTAGGTGTAAAACCTGTTACCTCCGAACCGCAGTGAAAGCTCAAGGAAGGACGACAAATATTCGTCCAGCTCTGACCTGCGGTCAGGGAAAGATGTGCAGAGAACGTCACGATATAGTGAAAAAGTGAATGCAAATTCTATAGGAGTGAGCTCCTTAGAGCGGGAAGGAGGTTGCTTTATTTCTACGGGGCCTATGGAAGTTTGCAGCTCCCTGGGGAGGTGGGAAGTGCTCGTGGAGGGGAGAAGGAGAAGTGCAATGTCAACATAATTACCCGCCAAGATCTGTTGCCTAAGTGCGGTGGGAACGGGGGAAGGTTGGGTGGGTGTGGCTGCGCGGGCTGGAGGCAAGGCAGTGGCGAGAGTATAGCTATGAGGTGGAAGAATGTAACCAGGAACTGTACCGTAACCTGCTGTAGAGGGAAGAAGTGGGTTAGTGGCAACCTGAGAAAAATAAG